>NC_089794.1:42952539-42965039 GCF_040412425.1 Macrobrachium rosenbergii
GTATGTCAGTTCAGTTGAGGTCGAACCCTCATTCTTTATTCTGTTTTTGGTGCAAAAAAGGAAAGAAATGAAATGATTGACACTGGAAATTTTTGTAGACGGGAGGGTGGAAGGAGTTTATTGAAGTTCCCCATGATGGGGCAGTTCTGGCCGAGAAGCGAATCACAGACGATAATTGTGGTTATGGACCGGAGAAACTAAAAAGTTAGATAGATGTGTTCTGCTGCCGCGATCCATGACGAATGCTTAGAACGGCGCCATCTTTTGGCTGGATGTTCAGGCTGTGGTCTTTGGACGCGTGTCGCGGGGGCAGGAGAAGCAGCGTCGACTACGACTTGCCCGTGTCTCTGGCTGTCCTCAAAAAGAATGCCAAAGTGCGCGGCTCCAACTCGAGATTGGGCGTCCAGTCTTCCAGCCCTGGCATTGATGACAATGGAAACGAAAAAGCAAGTGGGGCAGAATCTAAGGGAAACGGGCCCTCTTGCCAAAGTCAGGCTGAAGAAGCCAAGGGCAGCCCACCGGGTGCAAAGGAGATGACGAAAGAAGAAGACGGACCTCTTGACAAAGTGACCCCTTACCGCAGTCCGTCATGTTCCTCTTGGCTCTTAGAGGATACCCTGCGATATTTTTTCTGCTGTAAGCGTCCGGTGTTCGATGGTCTGCAGGCGACCGGTTTGCCATCAGGTAAGAATGATTTCACAAGTTTTTTGAATCTTGAGATGTTTGTCACTTGGAGGTTTCGATGTTTGGAGGTGGAACGTTTCGTGGACAAGATTGCTTATGCAAAGTAGGGTCCTTCCTTTATTGCTTTATCTTTCTTAATATATATGTTTTTATATTTTTTGAGGCATTTCATTACTAAGACATTCGTTTACTACTCATTTTAATAGGTTAGACTAGAGTCAGGCGTCATGCTGGACGAATGAGAGGTACAGTTTTTAAGGTTCCAATACATTATGTGTATAATTATATATATATGCATACATATATATATGTATGTATATATACATATACACAATATATATAATATATATGTATACATATTTATTTATTTTGTCGACATCGATGATTTTGCAGTAAAGGTTATGCCACGGAGGTTGAGTAAAAGGAAGAAAAAACTGGTTGTTTTGGTATTACTGTTAATTCAGTTTAATGAATAAATAGATAACATTACTTTATTCATCGTATAATTTTGTTAGATGAGCAGTGCCTTTATAGTTCATAGAGGATTTAACTTTTTTTGTCGTATGAAGTAATTTTATTTGTCATTAGTGTTCTTTATATTTAAATATATTTTTTCTTAATATTTAAATATATTTTTCAGCACGAGCTGTTATTCCTAATAGGGTTGGCCCCTGAAAAAGACATAATTATTGCGCCATTCGCACTCTCAACCGTTTAATCATGGAAGAACCTGTGCAGAATCTTCTACTACAGCACGTTAACCGCTCTATATTACTGCATCGAAGGCGCGTCAGCAGTGTTTTGAAACCGTAACTCTGAACCCTTGACCTCTGTCGTGCTCACATTTGCATTTCTTGGATCTCAAGGCCTTTCCTTTCCAGTCCAGATTATGTGGGATTGGCTGGTAATGGTAATGAGAAACAGCCAAGACTTGTGAAAGTTTGGACATTTTCATGATAAAGGAATTTTTTTTAATAAATGTGAAAGCTCATATTGAAGTTAGCAGTTGTAACATTGTGGGGATCAGTAGAAACCAGGGATAAAACAATGGAATTAGTATGCACGGAGACGATGGGAAAAGTGGTTGATTATTATTGATAATTTGGAGTTAATGCAGTCGGAGGAAGGTCAGACTAGAAGTGGTGTGTCTATTGGATCGAAAGTTGGGGTTTATGAAGTGATTGTTAAGCCAGTTCTCCTTTTATAGAATTAGAATGTGAATGCTGAAACAAATAAAAAAAATATTTGAAGGTGGAGTAGGGTGGTTTTAAAGGTGAGAAAATATAGGAATGGGATGCAGTAGTAGTAAAAATGTAGGCTTGCCACTAGGAAGAAGGATGGATATATGAGATGGTTTTGCCTCTTTGTAAAAATGGAGGACAGTATTGACGAAAAGATATGTAAGTAGTGGGAGAAGGCCAAAGAAGTGCTGGTTGGCAGGCTTGAGTAGATGTTGGAACAAGGAGCTTTCATGTCCAGCAAGCGAAGGTGCATTATGCTAGACAGACGGGCTGCTTGCAATTTTCTGAACAGGGGACCCTTCTTCAATCGGCAGTTGAAGGTAAAATAAACGTGGCCGTTGCTTGTCTTAGGTTTTCTCAGAAACCACCCCCTGTAGTCTTACAAGACACCACTTGGTGAAAAAATAGGATTTCAGTCCAGAGGAAATCGATTACATAATTGCCGTCTTTTTATGCAGGAGGAAAGGAAAGAGGTAGTTTTCATTTATATTTATTTACAGGACTCTTGCTTAGTTTTTCTTTTTCTTTTTTGCTGTGGTGAAGGCATGTGCAAGAATTAGAGGATGAACAACTATCATCTTTTTCCCAGAAGCCATCCATTTTTTGGTTAGAAAAATATTCGCCATTCTGACAAGTGAACCTTTCAGTTATAACTTCAAATTTAGTGAATTTCACGTGAAAATGTTCAGGTATGGAATATGATGTGCACGAGAGAGAGAGAGAGAGAGAGAGAGAGAGAGAGAGAGAGAGAGAGAGAGAGAGGAAAATATACGCGGAAGTGTAATAAATTCCTATCCCACGGATATTTTTTGAATGGAATTGGCAAGCTGCCATATCATATGACCTAGAAAGAGTATAGGAATGTTGTGTTAGGTGCGGGTCATGCAGGGAGAGAGAGAGAGAGAGAGAGAGAGAGAGAGAGAGAGAGAGAGAGAGAGAGAGAGAGAGAGAGAGAGAGAGAATCAGGACGTTATTACGAGATGAAAATAAACGAAGGAATCAACCTGTGTGTAAAAAGCGGTTCACTAACCAAAGGAGAGAAGATTGCTGAAGAACCAGGTAATAATTTGACTGCTTTTTTATATGTTAATACTGCCAATCATTTTGAAATTGTTTCTCGTTGATAACTACACAAGAGGCCAGTTGGTTGACAGCGTTATTCGGTTGGTTATTCCATTTTGGTTTTGCTGTTGGTTGGAGCGAGTAAGCGATGGGCTTTGGGATGGGACTTCCCCTTTAAGTCTAGGACAACCTCCCTCACAGGCACTCTTTCTCTCTCCTGCTCTCTCGCTCGCTCGCTCTCGCTCTCGCTCTCGCCGAACCCTCCTGCCGAACCCCCAAGGGCAAGCTGCTGCTTATGCGCGCGTGCCTGCACGCAAACGCTCTTTGCCTCCACCCACCCACATGTGACGGCGCTCAAGCATTACAATGCGTTTGTGTGTGTGTGTGTGTGTGTGTGTAGGTTGGTAATTGCTTCCTTGTATGGTAGGCATTGGTGTGCGGTTGTAGAGCATTTGTCATGTACTGTATACGAAGGCAGGCGAAATGATAGGATTTGAGTAAGATGCCTTTCTTTGCTGGTTGGTTGAATTATTACCACTGATGTAATGAATAGGGAGTCTGCTCTATTCTATTCTATTCTATTCTGGAGGCTTGGCTAATTCCTTATGCATGTGTTAACGAATGGTTACGGAATTCGTAGGGAAAATATTTCGTACAGATTAAATAATTAGGAAATCGTTTACACATTTTCAAGTGGTTGATCACACTAGACATATACGCATACCTCATATGACTTTATAACCTATTATTACGGAAGTAACCAAAAGGATAATGGAGCAGAGTGAAGAAGATAATTTATAAATGAATTATGATAGAGGTAAACTCACTAGTGAATTAATTTATATTTGCTTTATATAGCAATATATATGGAATGGGCATTTGAAGCTCTTTAGAGCTGCTTTTAAACTTAAGAGCATGAACATCCACTATTCTACAGTTGGCCCACATGTCCTCAAAGAATTTGCATCAGGATATGTATGTAATTAATGTCAAAATCGTTCCTTTTTTTACTCTTCATGGTATTCATGGTGGACTGCAGAGATTCCCAGGTACTGCTTGCACCTCGTGCATGACCTCCCCTCCCCTCCTCCCCCCTCCCCTCCCCTTCACCGTTTTTTGTTTAGAATGTTAATTGGTAGCGTAGTGACTTGGCATTGACCTCGTACCTCATGTTTTCCGGGTGTAGGTTTCTTCATGTCATTTTCGGGATGTAAAGGTATCTGTTGAAAGTCCCTCCAGAAATATTATGGAAACGAGAAGTTCAAGACATTGTATTGGCCATGACAGCGCATACTTAATGTGAATGGCTGACTTTAAATATTACTGTATGTTTACACAAAGCTTTGGGGTACCTCTTCTCTATATGACTCCTGAGAGAGAGAGAGAGAGAGAGAGAGAGAGAGAGAGAGAGAGAGAGAGAGAGAGAGAGAGAGAGAGAGAGGATGTATATTTGCTTAATAGTAATCCATTCATATTGCTAGCACACCAACATATATTATGCTATGACGAACACCAATAACCGATAGAGGGAGAGGAACAGTCATAGGGATTCTGATCTCGCAGAGTAATTGTGACGTCGAGTGGGGGAACAAAAGAATATGCGCACTGCTGGCCTCCCGATCAGGGAAATTAAACGGCACTGGGTCTGGCGAAGTCTTGGATTGTAATAACTAATCATTGTCAGACGCCTAAGCTACCTTCAGTATATGTGTGGAAGCACAGACATAATAATACCTTCTTTTGAGCAGACCTATCTTCATTTCCTTCTTGAATAGTCTTGGTGTTTTACAGTTAGAATTCTTTATTTTTTATGGATCTTGTCAACTCGATAAATCCATTTTTGGAAAGTAATGTCAGTAAAACCACCTAGACTAGTTAAAGAAATAATTGAAAAAACGTACAAGACAACGAGTCGAGGTTCGGGAGCTGCACCGGAATATTTTTTTGCTCGTCATATTTTCCTCCTGCTGCCCCTCAACGTGGCTGTTATGAGAAGCAGGGTTAATGGCTGGTAAAATCTTGGAGGATGATTCCCCAGAATGCTCCGGCTCTCTTTAAAGAAAGGAAAAGAAGAAGTGAAATATTTCAGTCAGTGTTTTTACGTTGTAATTCATATCCTAATTTGTTCTAAACTTCGTCAATAATTAGAAAAATGCCATAGGTACTAGGTAGTAGGTAGTAATGTGTATTGATCTTCAGTGCTTGTCAAATGTAAGGCTGGTATTCATATGTATCCTTTTATTTCTAGTAATCTACATGATATTTCCAATATCGTCCTTCTATTTGTATAGGTAATATTAAATAGGTGGAATAAAGAAACGATATGCTTTATCCCTTCGGAGCTCAAGAAAGTAATTTTCACCATTCCTTGGCAGTCGTCAGAGAAAACGGTTCTTTTTATTATAATGGACCCCATTTTCATCATTAGTGTTTACTTCAGTTTGTAACAGAATCGAGTTTTCTTTTGCTTAAGTGATTTTCTTAAATCGAAATCGAATATTACATCTGATGCTTTGAAAAATAAATGACTCTCTCTCTCTCTCTCTCTCTCTCTCTCTCTCTCTCTCTCTCTCTCTCTCTCTCTCTCTCTCCACTCAAGACGTGTGTTTCTTATCATACTCTTCAAGTATTAATGTTGGTAATGCGGTTTGATTTAACGATTGTTCTTTTAGAAAAAGCGTTAATTCTTGTCACTAATAAACAAGGGATAACAGTTATTCCATATGATCATTCCAACGATGAAGTCTTGGAAAAAGATACCATTATGTTTTTGCCAAGGCGAATGCGACGTTTATTCGCAAAATGCATGTTACAAAATTCGCAGTCTTTTGGCCCATTTTCACCTTGCTCTGTATCTGATCAGACCGTTACAGCTGCCGGACAGAGCTACAAGAGACGGACCATCCTACATGCAGATTTTTGCATGATGCTCTCTCTCTCTCTCTCTCTCTCTCTCTCTCTCTCTCACACTAGGTCTGACTGAAATGGCCAAAACCGTTTATAGTTGTGTTGACGCAGTAAGCGTACTTAACAGACATACAGACACACATGCAGACGAACGTAGGCAAATTCGCAATCCCTTGACTTTGTCGGTTGACTGCCAAGACGAAACAGTATGTTGTTGAATTACATGTCACCGTTTTATCCTTTTCGGGTAAAAATCATGGCAAAAGCACGCGTTATTTGAAAACACGTTAAGCATGAAGAGGTTTACTCACTCGTTATGTAAGTTACTATGAGCGCAAGAACTTTGTATGTTTAGCCGTGCGTATTCAAGGCTTTGGGGATATTTAAGCTTAAATTATATATGTCAGGTGAGGAACTGTGAGCATACTTCAGTAACGTTCAAACAAACTCAAGTGGTATGTCTAGATTTGATATTATGGCTGACCCCAAACATTGGTAGAGTACAGTGAAGTTGCTCAGGTACTGAGAATCTCTCGTCTCTCAAAGTTACGATGTGACATTTCCGGCCTCCAACTTTAGTTCTGTTGTTATCTTAACACCGCATCCAGCTTTGTTGACAGGAAAGGTCCTTTTGCCATTTGTTATGTATTGCATTTCTTGCTTAACTTACACTGACGAGATAATCCGCTCCAGACTATCTTTTCGAGAAACCAGTCATTCAGTCAATTCAGCCATATGCTGGTAAAGAGAGTATCCAAATCTGTCAAGGTAGGAGGCCTCAGTGGTCCCACTCTTTACCTGACAACATTAAAAAAATTTAAAAAATTAACAAATTTGGCTGTTTAATTTATAAAAGTAGATTTAAAAGTACGGGAGTTTATATGCAGTTGATTTTTTAGATGTTTTACAGTTTTGGCTATTCCTTAAAGGATTTTATCGTCTTTTTTCTTATGGCAAAGGGTAATGCGGTTGTGATATGATGCCATGTTTGTATCCCAGCTGGAGCTGTTTCTGAACACACACGCTATATATACACAGTATATATATAATTGTTATGCAAGCGATTCGTTCCGGTCACAGATCCGGTGCCCTCTCTCTCACCACTAGGAATATTGTAAGAGAATTATCGAACTCTCATCATTACTTCTTTTATCCTTCACCTCCAATTCCGGGACGTCTGACTTTTGTCTGCATTGTTTTGATATCGCAGTAAGGCCGGTCTTCGGAAATCAATCTGTGGGTCAATCCGCCCTGCATGAACAGAGAGAGAGAGAAAGAGAGAGAGATTTATAATTTTCTGTGGATGTTTATTGGAGTGGTTGGGTAGAAAGACAATGCAGATCATGGAATGAAATTATCTTGTAAGATTTAAAGTACCGAACGGAGTAAGTTGAAGAGGTTCAATATTTGTGAATGTCCTCATGGAAAGGTAGCCGTCTTTTAAATGAAAATCGTGATGTTTATTGTTGCTTTGTAGGGTTTAAAAACACGAAATTTCTGTGTATTTCTGTCTCTTTAAGCTTGCAGCTGTTCTTAAGTCTAGGATTAAGAGTAAGAAACGAAAGTTGTCTTTTTTATTTTTATTTCATTTTATTTTATTTTTTTTTTTTCGTGAAGTAATGGACTAAACACTAACCTCAGTGCTCTAACTAGCGTTGCTTCGGATACTTGTTGAGAAGGATTTCTTTATTAATTCTTACCTGATTTCAAGGCTTTCGGTGGAAAGTGTGAAAAATATGTAGAAATATGGAAATTAAGAGATCATCATTGTCGTTGTAATCCAGAAAATTGGTGTCTAGGATTAGTAGACAATACAATTTTTCATGTACTGATACTTACAGTTATTTATTCATTTGTTACAGTAGGAAATGTGAATAGAAGAGACCATCGCGCAGGAGTCTTTTCGAAGGATTCCTCGGGTATCGAAATGAATGGCGGGGAATGAGGCTTCCTCGCAAGTTTTCTCGCATTGTGCTCTCCCCCCTCGGGTGGGTCTGCCCTCTTCCGCGCTCTTCTTCTTTTGGGGGTCCAATAGCCCGCCCCGAATACCAGTAGAATTGAAGAGAAAATTTGATTCGCTCTCTTCCTTCCGCAGGAGATTGCCCTTGCGAGAAAGGGACGGGAGGCGTGTGGGTGACTAGGAATCGGCGGGAATGGGGTCGGTGCAATGCTAAGGTGTGGGGTGGGGTCAGGAATGAGTAGGAATGGGGGTCGGCGAGATGCAAGGCTGTGGGAATGGTGAATGAGCCGTCATTGGAAGGAAAGTTCCTGTCTCTATTTGGTCAAGTAAACTTTGGGGTGAAAGTTAAAGAGAGAGAGAGAGAGAGAGAGAGAGAGAGAGAGAGAGAGAGAGAGAGAGAGAGAGAGAGTAGGAAGCGCCGAAATGGAAAGAGGAAGTCGGGAGGCTGTTGGAGGATATTAAGTATTAAGATTCCATGAACGGGGCAAGGGTTGCAAGAGAGATTTCAAAAGACAAACGTTTCAGGTTGTTTACTTTAATTTAATTTTTAAAATTTTTGTCTTTCTATGTAATGTCCAACTTTGGAATTTGTCCTCGCTTCTGTTTGCCCTTGATGCTTAAGCTTACCTCCCTCAAAAAGGGGTCTCTTTGTTATCTTCGTTGTCGCCCCTCCCGATTTTCGCTTTTTCACCAGGACTGGACTAGAGGGGGGGCCATTTTGTTGCCCACTCCTTCGCCCTCCCTGAAATATAATATGCTAGAGTCGTTGCGATAGATTAGAGCCAATTTCCTTAATTGAGGAGACGGGTGCATTACAGAAGTCTTTTAAATACAAATGACAATATAATTGGCAGACCATCTTGTTAGTTAGTGAGTTTCATTGACCTCTATCAAGTGAAGCCAAGCTTTTTAAAATGAGATATATATATATATATATATATATATATATATATATATATATATATATATATATATATATATATATATATATATATGTGTGTGTGTGTGTGTGTGTGTGTGTGTGTGTGTGTGTGTGTGAGTGTGTGTGAAGATAAGAAGTCCCATAAAACACTATTTGAATGTAACAACCATATATTTCGAGCACTTCCTTATGTGCCCCTGTTCACAGGTAAAATATGGACAGATGGTATGTTACAAGAGTATATATACAAAGCATATGTAGGTGTGGCAGTAAGTCTCCGTTGGTAAGCAGGTGACTGTTTCCCAGGAAGGATGGAAATTAAGCAATTCCCTGGTGTTTTTGTCATCAGTAACGCCCATCTGGCGATGCGTCTGGTGGTCGTATTTTATTGAACACCTGCTTAAGAAGAGGCCTGAGGATTGACTCGTCCTTGTCATCCGATTTCCAATTTCCTCCTGACAAATTCATATTGTTGGTTTGATTGATGATAGCAGATTCCAGTATCTTCCTTTTGTACGGACAACTACTTTTGAAAACCAGCTCCGCCCCACTCTAGTTTATGGTATGGCCTTTATCCCCAATGTGTAGAAAAAATCCCCGAACTCTGCAGCATACCGCACTGATCTTTTGTGCTTTGTTAATCTTTGCGAGATGGATCTAACCGTCTCTCCCACATAAATCTCATTACAATTGCTGCACGGAATCTTGTAAACTCCGGCTTCTTCCCCTTTTTTATTTAAGTATATGTTGATGAGCGAGCTTCCGATGGATTTGGGATAATGGAAAATATAAGGATTATTAGACCTGACTTGTTCTGTGGCTTTTTGGATGTTTGTTTTCGTCGTACGGAAGCTTTATTTTGTTGTTAAAATCTATTTGTCTGTTGTGAGTGGGACCTCTGTAGTATATTTTATTCGCTTTATTAATAGCCTTCTCGATAATGTGTGGTGGATAGGGCAGTTGCGTTAGATGTTGGCGGATCGTGTTGAATTCTTTATCTAGGTATCCATTTGAACATGCACCCTACCATGATCGCTACAGAGACATCGTGGTGATATAGGAAACAAATATAAGAAACAGGGAAAGTGGGTTTCCTATATACTGTGAAAGCATATCTGTTCTGTTCTCTTATGATTAGTACATCTAGGAACGGCAATTTTCCGTCCTCTTCCCATTCTGTTTTGAATTTTATGGTCGGGACTAGCAAATTTAGTCTTAAAAAAATTAATCTTCAGCTGTTGTCTCAGAGAGTAATTATATATATATATATATATATATATATATATATATATATATATATATATATATATATATATATATATATATATATATATATATATATATATATATCACAATACCACAGGTGAAAAATAAGAAACAGGTGTGGGTCCTGACCGGTTTCGACTTTATTTCAAGCCATTGACGAAGGACTGATACAAGTGTGAAGTCACAAATATATACTACAAGAACAGTACTGACGAACATACACAACCGTTAGAGGGCTCCATATCCCCACTCAGGCCGGTGTCGAGGTAGGAGTGGCCTTTAAAACTCATTTGGCTAAAAATCACAATAGACTCTCGGGGACATTGCTGATAAACCAGACCATACTCCCACCTCAGATCCACACCTGACAGGTGTCATGGAGCGGAGTTTGGAAACTCATTAACCTTACTACCCTCGTACTGTGTTTACAAATATGATAATCCTATTTTTTCATATATCTCTACCTGCCTACCTTAAAGTTTAAACAATTTACAAATTTCTTTTGATATTAAAGGATCAAGTTTATACATCCCTTGACTGATATTCATATTATAGTTGTAACTTTCTTTTATGAAGCTAGATTCAATGATGTTCCTTTCCAGTGCATTATTAGAATATACAATCCTTTTTGCCTTCCCAGTTGATAGCATGATTGTTCTCACTAACATGTACAAATATACCACTGTTCCCTTGTGCATATCTCACACATTTCTTATGTTGTTCAATTCTTTTTCCAGTGCTTTCCCAGTTTTGGCCAATATAAAAGTTGTCCACAAGACTTACACGGAATTTTTATATACACACCCTTTAATATTGTCTGGGAGTTCTTGATAAGTACATTTTTCATTGTTGTATTGTTCTTAAATGCGACATTAACACCAAAATTCTTAAGAAGATGAGGATATCTTTCATACTATTATTATAAGGCAGAACAAGCAAATTTTTGTGTTGTAAGGTTCTTTCTGGTTTTGATACATAGTCTTTTTGCCTTCATATGCACTGTTTAATACACTATCAGGATATTTCAATTTTTGCCTGCATTCTAATCTTATCTATATTGATGATGAAATAGATAAGATTAGGAATGCAGGCAAAAATTGAAATATCCTGATAGTGTATTAAACAGTGCATATGAAGTGGCAAAAAGACTATGTATCAAAACCAGAAAGAACCTTACAACACAAAAAAATTTGCTTTGTTCTGCCTTATAATAATAGTATGAAAGATATCCTCATCTTCTTAAGAATTTTGGTGTTAATGTCGCATTTAAGAACAATACAACAATGAAAATGTACTTATCAAGAACTCCCCAGACAATATTAAAGGGTGTGTATATAAAATTTCGTGTAAGTCTTGTGACAACTTTTATATTGGCCAAACTGGGAAAGCACTGGAAAAAAAGAATTGAACAACATAAGAAATGTGTGAGATATGCACAAGGAACAGTGGTATATTTGTACATGTTAGTGAGAACAATCATGCTATCAACTGGGAAGGGGCAAAAAGGATTGTATATTCTAATAATGCACTGAAAGGAACATCATTGAATCTAGCTTCATAAAAGAAAGTTACAACCATAATATGAATATCAGTCATGGGATGTATAAACTTGATCCTTTAATATCAAAAGAAATTTGTAAATTGTTTAAACTTTAAGGTAGGCAGGTAGAGATATATGAAAATAGGATTATCATATTTGTAAACACAGTACGAGGGTAGTAAGGTTAATGAGTTTCCAAACTCCGCTCTCCATGACACCTGTCAGGTGTGGATCTGAGGTGGGTATGGTCTGTTTATCAGCAATGTCCCCTGAGAGTCTATTGTGATTTTTAGCCAAATGAGTTTTAAAGGCCACCCTACCTCGACACCGGCCTGAGTGGGGATATGGAGCCTCTAACGGTTGTGTATGTTCGTCAGTACTGTTCTTGTAGTATATATATTTGTGACTTCTCACACTCTGTATCAGTCCTTCGTCAATGGCTTGGAAATAAAGTCGAAACCGGTCAGGACCTACACCCTGCTTCTTATTTTTCACCTGTGGTAATGTGTGATAAATGAATCACGTACAAAAGTGATAATAATCATCATATATATATATATATATATATATATATATATATATATATATATATATATATATATATATATTTATTTATTGATTGCAGCTCGTGGCAGCGCATTTATGAGTTGAAAATTAAAGTAGAGATCATAATTTTTGAGCGCATAGTTATTTACGTCTGTGTTAATGTTTCAGTTTTGTGTGAGAGGATTGAAATTGCAAATGAAATATGTTATCGCCTGTGGTTCTGTTCTTATTTTCTTGTTATTATTATTATTATTATTATTATTATTATTATTATTATTATTATTATTATGTTTCAGTTTAAAACGAAACTTTAACAATTCAAAACCCTAACTGTGCGTGGATTTTTAAATTGATTTTTAGTTGAGGCGAAAT
>NC_089794.1:42970039-42985039 GCF_040412425.1 Macrobrachium rosenbergii
CCTGGCCCAGATGAGATTCCTTATGAAATGTTTAAACACATTTCAAGGAGAACAAAACTTTTTATAATAAGCATTATCAATAGAATATGGGATGAAAGCAGCTACCCTAGCATATGGGAATTGGCAACCATGTTACCATTTCTTAAGCCTGGAAAAGATCCTCTCTATGCAGCAAGTTACCGCCCCATTGCATTAACTTGCTGTTTGTGTAAATTAATGGAAAAAATGGTAAATGTAAGGCTGATGTGGTATTTAGAGCACAACAGTATTTTGACACCTTCTCAGTGTGGCTTTCGAAAAATGCACTCCACACTGGATATCTTACTGCAACTTGAAACCTCTTGTCTGTGAAGCATTTGCCTCCAAACAACACCACGGGACAGTGTTTTATGATATAGAAAAGGCATATGACACTGCTTGGAGACATGGAATTCTCAAGACAATGCATAATAGTGGCCTACGAGGAAAATTACCTTTATTTGTCAGATCATTTTTACATCGTAGGTATTTTAAAGTTAAAGTTGGCAGTACTTTTTATCAGAGAAAAGGTGCCAAGAAGAAGGTGTTCCCCAGGGCAGTGTTCTCAGTGTAACACTTTTGCTCTGGCCATAAACAGTGTTACATCTGTTATTCCAAAAGAGGTCTTAAAGACGTTATTTGTGGATGACCTATCAATATCTTTTGCTGCCACCCGGATGACTGTAGCCGAAAGAAAGTTACAATTAACGATAAATAAAATAAGTTGGGCTGAGAAACAGGGTTTTAAAATCTCTGTAAGCAAGACTACTGCTGTCCACTTCTGCCGGATTAGGGAAGTACATCCTGATCCAGACCTCTATTTGTATGGCCATAGAATCCCATGTGTAGAACAACGGCGTTCTTAGGCCTAGTTTTTGACAGCAGAATGACTTGGGTCCCCCATATCAAACATATCAAAGCAAAGTGCCTAGAAGCTCTACACATCTTGAAGGTGCTGTCTCACACCAGTTGGGGAGCTAGTAGAAATCGTATACTAAAGCTTCATAAAACTTTAATCTTATCAAAGCTGTCATACGGTTGTGAAGTATATTCTTCAGCCTCTTCATCTAACTTAAAAATTTTAGATTCTGTTCATCATTCAGGTATTCGTATAGCCACAGGAGCTTTTCGTTCATCACCAATATCTAGTTTGCTAGTTGATGCAGGAGAAATGCCCCTTGAACTCTATCGTCAGTCATCATTACTTCGATACTGGTTTAGAGTGCAAAGACTTCCCAAATCTCTGGCATTTGCTGTGGCAAACAGAAATATTTTTAACAGTTTTTATGAAAATCATCCAAGGTATCCTACTCCTTTTAGCTATAGAATTAAAAAGATTTTAAAGGATACAAATATTGGAAAAATCCTGTACTTCCTTTTGTGTATCCCATTACTCCTGTCTGGAAGTTACCTGCTGTGAAATTCTGCAGGTACTTCAGTGGAGCAAAAAGGGATAAATCTGATGAGGAAATGAGGGCAATATTTTTAGAGCATGCTTCAGAGCATATGGATACAAGATTTATATTTACCGATGGTTATGGAGTTTTTAGTGAATCTTTTAACCGAAGAGGTGCGCTTCCTTCAGTTGCTTCAAACTTTACAGCTGAGCAGTATGGCATCTTAGTAGCACTGGAACATATTGCAACACTCCCAGTGTCTAGCTACACAATATTTTGTGACTCTAAAAGCGCCTTAGAGTCCCTGGAAGTCTTCAATACTGATCATCCCTTAGTGTTGGAGATCTTGCAGTGGATCTTCTTGCACCATTGTAGAGGAAGCATTGTTTCTTTTTGTTGGGTTCCTGCCCATGTGAACATATCAGGAAATGAAAAGGCAGACCAGCTAGCCAAATTAGCAGCACAAATTCTGATACCCAGAAAATGTCCTGTTCCATATCGTGATGCATTCCATATTGTATGGAAATCCATCCAGCAATTATGGGCACTTCAGTGGGATAGAGTAGGCCCCAATACAATGAAAGAAATCACTAGTCAGACACACCCTTGGAAATATGACCTAATGCCAAGGAAGTGGGAGGTTGTATTGTGTAGATTACGTATTGGCCATACACGTCTAACTCACGGCTTTGTGATGAATGGCGAGAATGAGCCCTTCTGTGACGATTGCTTGGTTCCGCTGACTGTTAGGCATTTGCTGGTTGAGTGTCCCAGTCTAGTTGAACTTAGGAATCGTTTTTTATCAAATAGCAGTGAAGCAGGTGGTAATTATAACATGGCAAAACTGTTGTGAGAAAGTATATGTATTAATAATGTTATCTCTTTTATCAAAGAAGCTGGTCTTCTCAAATATATTTGACAGCCGTGCTGTCTTAGTATATATATATATTTTTTTCGTAAGTTATACTGTTTATCGGATCAAATTTATTAATAGTTCTTTTTAGCAGAATTTTATATATTTATTTATTTTAGTTAGTTTTCTTTTTTGTTTTTTCTTTTTAATCAAACTTATGTTTAGTTCTGTTTAGCAGAATTTTAATTTTATAACATACTATAAAAGTGAAAAGATCACATTTAGTATTCGGCGTCGGTGACCCTGGCAGTTGTGACGCCAGATAACCCGCAATTAATCAATCAACCTACTTCCCCACCTCCTCATTTTTTTAAATTTTTTATTTTTATTTTCGGGTAGTTTTACTGTCGTATCTGGAGGCCTCTGACATGGATAATCAGTAGTACGTCGGCGCCTTGCTTGTGCTGCGCCTATCACCTCCTATGTCATTCCCTTGCTCTTCTTGGGTCCCTGAACTTAAATGCACATCCGCGTTATGTGTATGTTTTATTGCGTGGGTAAGGTTGGGGTCGTTGGCGTGGGAGATGATTGATTAATTGATTTTTATAAACTGGCGTGGCAGCAGCGACGGTCGTCGATGCAGGTATTTGAGAGAAGAGCTTTGACTTAGCCAGGAATTGGATATTTAGAGCTCGGAAGAACTTAAACTGTACAAAATAAAAATAAATAAATTAATAAAAATAAATAAATAAAAATAAATGAAATAATAAAAATAAATAAATAAATAAATAAAATAAATAAATAAATAAATGAAAAAATAAATTAAATAATAAATAAAAATAAATAAATAAATAAATAAATAAATATAAATACGTAAATTAAAAAAATAATGAAAATAAATAATTAAAATTAAATAAATAAATAAAAATAAAAAAATAAATAAAAATAAATAAAAAATAAATGAATAAGATTAAATAAATAAATAAAGTAGGTTGACGGTGTCGTAGTATATATTGGAAAATGACCTGAACAACAGGCGTAAATATGATTGTAAAGAACAGGCAATTTATAAATAATCTGTAACGGGGGTATAATTTTCAAATAGGTAAGGAAGAGTTGTCCAGAGGTTGCATTCATGATACAGCATCTAGAAAGTGAGAGACGAATGGCGTAGTTTTTCTGTGTAAAGTCAGCTCTCTCGTTAGTATTTATTTTTATTCATTAGAAAATAAAACAAAGTACCCGAGGTCCGGGGTGTGAAATCTGCTCCCTGTTTATTCGTTTTTGAAGTTTACGTTGTTCATTATGGAAAAGTATACGGGCGTAGATAAAGAAATTAGCTGTAATCCGAGGGACGTTATCATCCGGCAGAAAAGGAGGAAGGGGAGAATTCCCCAAAGGTTTGTTAGTAGAAAGGATGAAACAGTCATTGCCGCATAAAAATCTCTAGACAGTTTTTACGACTTTTTATACCTAAAGAATAGTGAAAACTCCAGCATCTGTTGCTTGGAGTCAACAATCCCGGACTGAAGTTTCGCTGTGAATGTTTGGGATTCCCTTCCAGCTTTTGTGCCTAATTATTCTTCTAGCCTTTACGTTTTCAAGAGGCTGTTAGGGCCCCGGCTCTTTTGTTCATCTCTTCCTCTGTCATGTACTGAATGACCAAACGGTTCCAGTGCCAGGTCATCAGACGGAACTTTCGTAAATCAGTCAATCAGTCTGTTCCTCTAGCTGCTTTTCCGAAGGGGGGTTAGTACCGTCAGTGCACCTCACGTGGTGCACTGTTGGCATTACTTAAGGTTCTTTGCAGCGTCCCTTCGGCCCCTAGCTGCAACCCCTTTCGTTTCTATTTCTGTACCTCCTCCATTCATATTCTCTTTCTTCCATCTTGTTATTCACCCTCTCCAAACAATTGTTTCATATTGCAACTGCGCGGTTTTCCTACTCTCAGTTTCCCTTTCAGCGCTGAACGCCCTCATAGGTCCCAGTGCTTGGCCTTTGGCTTAAATTCTATATTCTACTTCTCTAGCTTCTTGTCCTTCACACCTGGGAAGGGCGATGACACCCAGCTGCCCACTCCCGCCGTTATTGGCATAAAAAAAAGAACATATTTAGTGTGACGTGGGTATGTGTAGAAGAAACGTAAGGAGAAACGAGAAAGCTAATTGGAATGCAATGTCGCCCCCAGTAGCCTCTTTTGTTAACGTTTTTGTTGCTGTTGCTATTGTTGTACGTCGTGGCTGATGTAATTAATTTTGCTTTCTTTTGTTGTCCCGGTCGGCGGTTGTGTGACCTTGGTGAGACTGGTGTCTTTTATCTGTTTTCTTTTCTGAAGTTTGGGGTTGCTCCTTCAAGGTCAGGCTCGCACTGCAGTCGTTTGGAATGGAAAAGGGTTTAAGAGAGAGAGAGAGAGAGAGAGAGAGAGAGAGAGAGAGAGAGAGAGAGAGAGAGAGAGATATCGAAGTTTGTTTGTTTAAAGTTGAAGGTTATTTTTACATGGCAAAGACCTTCTGGGGTCTTTTCCTTCCTGATAATGCGATTAATCCTTTGATTATCTTTCAGAATTTATGTATAACCTTTGTTATGTTGTTCATTGGTTTTAATGATAAACTTAAACCTTTGATAAAGTCAAATAGTGGCGTCGCGTTGGTATGATTATTTTTTATTGAAAAATGTCCTCATACGATCCATAGGTGAATTTTCAAAACAATTTTGAAAGCCTCAGTTATTTCGTGTGGTTTTAAAATGTTAAAGTATATATTTAGTGAATAATTGATCACTGAAGAAATATCCAAAATATTAACTAATGCATATGAAAATAAGATGAAGTAGTTATGCTGTGGATCTTCTTTTAATAAGATCATAATTTTGTGATCTTTTGGAAAATATTCTTACTTTTATTCGTAAAAATTGTTTGTAAGAAATATTTATTTGGCCACTTTGTTGCAGGTGTTATAAATCTTTTCAAATAGCCGCTGCAAACGATGGAAGCTTTACGACGTTTTCAATGGAAAATTATGTTACTATACCAAAAAGGTCTGACCTAACCTAGAATGTAACGTAATCAAACCTAATCTTATCTTAGGAGTTGCCCTTTTCTTCCGTCAATTGTATAACCTAAGGAACTCAAGTTGCTGACTGCTTCAAGTATGTGGAAACCATGAAATATGGATTGATAGTGTATGCAGTCATCAACTATGTTGATAATATACATTTAACAGCTTACGTAGTACATGCAAATGTTGGTATTAGAAAGCGTGTTGTTGACGAATGACAGTATGTGATGCTCATGCCTTTTGTAATGATGTAGTCTACCTTTTATTAATGTGATTGTGTTTAAACAAAATTATATGTTGTCTGTGTTTGTAAGTAAGGAGTTTTGTGTTTGTACTAACTTTTGAAATTAATTTACTTATCTCTATGACGACATTTTGCGTCTTTTGTGCACTGATATTTTGGTCGATATTTTTTTCTACATTTGACAATTTTTGTGTATGTTGATTTTTCAGAATAACTTTTAATTTTAGGATTTTCAAGATGTGTATTGACCTTATTTTTATTTTTTTCTTGGTGACTGGCGGTTTGGAAAACCAGGAGATTATAGTAGCACTACCACAGGTATAGTGAAGTGTCTCAGTGTATGACCACCTGTATATTAATGCTTCTTTCAGCCTTTATGACCTTGAAATAACACAGTAAGAGGTGAACTATGGGGAGCTGGGAAGGAAAGTGGTCTTTTCAAGTCCCTAATCGGCGAAGCAAGCGCTGCTGCATTTAGAGAAATGGCTGACATCTCTAAAAGTTATTGAGAATGGCTGGAAGCTTAATCCTTAATCCAGAATGGCTGAAGTCTGTAAACAGTGAATCCAGAATGGCAGATGTTTCTAAAAGTTAATTCTCTGACAGATAATTCAGAATGGCTGAAGTCTTTAACAGTTAATTGAGAATGGCTGAGTGGGAGTACAGAATAAAATTGTTGCTGTAAATAAAGTTTTCTAATCTAATTATTTTTAGCAGGATAATTTTTGGTAGCCTTCTATAAACAACTATTTATCAGTTTACATATCCAGGGTACTAGAAGAAGTTTCAATAGAGTTAGTTAAATATTAGAGAAATATGAAAAATATGTAACGATTATACGAAACAATTACATGTGACAGTGCTTGATTGACTTTCCCATGATACCCTCCACGGTCATTTAAAGTCAAACCGACAGACTGAAGTGAAATTTTAGGTAATTTGGTTCTTATCCCTTTAGTGAAATTTCATCCACGAGGAAGGCAAGAGCGGCATCAAGTACAATTCGAAAGAATGTGTCCAAAACGTGTCAGTCTGTACAAGCTATGAAACTGAATCATGAAGCCTCCTGGTAAATTATTTTGACTGCCGGCGGGTCACATCATGCAGTGTTCAATATTAATTGTCTGTAAGTGATATGTAACATTTCACTAGTAATTGAGTAATGAAGCGATTGATTTTATCACTAACCGGGCGTAACAACTGTAATAGTAATAATCTAACCCCTCAAGCTATGCACGAAGGCCTGTCTTTGTTTAAGAATACGGAGTCTTGTCAGTTAAGTACTGTCATGTGATAATAAACGACTGTGGTGTCAAGCATTTTAATTTTGTGATAGTTTGTGTGCTTCGTTAGATTATATGCATGGCTGTGGGACGCAGGTCCAATTAGGTAGTCGCTGGAAGCCCAGCTGGGTACTTAAAAGCCTAACTAAATAGATATTAAAGATTAATAAAATAGAATTGAAGATGGGCTTATGCATATGCCTTGAACACTTCGGCCTGTTCATCTTTTAATGACTATTGCAGGTTATTTCTCTCTCTCTCTCTCTCTCTCTCTCTCTCTCTCTCTCTCTCTCTCTCTCTCTCTCTCTCTCTCTCTCTCTCTCTTTAAGTAGACTGAGTGTTAGTGCTAAATCCAGTGAATGGTAGACAAGGTCGAGACTTTTAATGCAGACATATTTGCTGCCTTCTACGGCATAAAGAAAGATGTGCTTTGTGAACGTTGATTAGGGACTTGTATGTTGCCTGTTGATTCAAGTATTTTATTATACATCAGTTTTATTTGGAATGCTTGGGTTTTGTCAAGTTGTAGAACGTATTTGTCTTCTGTCATGTAAGAAATCGTAGTTTGTAGAAGGTAGTTTTAGCATCACGTAGAAGATTGCTTTGTTTGTCCTATTATTGTAACATTCTAAAAGCGACCATGTCAATGTCTTGACACTAACAAGTTGCGGTTGGGATTTACATGTACACGTGCCCAGTATGGCTGTGTTGGTCCATCTCTAACTATTTCATTGTAAGGGAAACCTGCAGCGTAGAGAGAATGCATTCATTTGTACATGGAATTTGCATGTAGATAATATGGACTCCGATGTATGGCTTTTTTTCTTTCTAGCTCGTTGATATTCTTTAGACTTGCAAAACTCACCCTCTCACAGTTTCTTAGACCGTAAATTTGGGACCGAATTGCACACACCCAACTAGACTCCCGTCAGCACCATTTTGTGTGTTGTTAAAACATTCGTAGATTGTAAGGATTTCTTTATTGCATAGTCTTAGTGTGCATAACAGAGAACTCAGCAGTTACTTTTGAATATTAAGTACGTCTTTGACATTATTATTATTATTATTATTATTATTATTATTATTATTATTATTATTATTATTATTATTATTATTATTATCATTATTATTATTATTTGGTGAATCGTTATATTGTTAAAAACAGATTCATGCCCATACTCCTAATCTGTTTTTCATTGCGACTACCTATCGGCTCGTAAGTATCGTAAAACGTGTTGTTGTTGTTCATCATCTTTATAAGAAACAGACGAATAAACAGATATTTCCTAGCCCCCAAAAGACAGGAGTAATAAAAACGTTTTAGCGCGCATACAAAAATTTTCGAGTAATGAAATTGGTTTCCACCATCCTTAAGCTTTGGAACGTTTAGTAATAAAGCTGATTTTACACCCCGTTCTTTTGAATGTTTGAGTAATGAAACTGGCTTATTCTTCTCATCTCCGTGGGGCGTTTAGCACTGAAACCCGGTTATCATCCCGCTCTTTGGTTTGTATAATTTTGAGAGGATTTTTCATTCCCAATACCTGGAACGTTTAAAAATAAAAAAGTTCCTCCTCTCATTGGAAGGTTTGAGTTATTTGAAGTCTTTAATCCCCACTGTGGAATGTTTTAGCGATGAGTAACTTTTTTTTTTTATACCTAGCCTTTGTTACTTTTGCAAAATGAAATAGGTTTTTAACCACATTTCGGGAACGATTGAGTCAGGAGATGTTTATATATCCTGTCTGTGTAATGTTTGCCTAATGCAAGATTTTTTATACGTACTCTAAAACATTTTAGTGACGAAACTTAGTATTCTTTCATCTTGTTTTGACGGCTGATAGTGGAGCAGCTTAATGTGATTTTTGGCCAGAATCGTTCATTTGATGATACAAGCATGAATTTTGGTATGAATATACTTTGTACGTCAATTTGAGAAAAAATTGCAAGCCATCAAAAATTCCAATATGGCCGCCAATTTTTTTTTCTAGATGACCGCCAGCACACCAAAAACAGCCTTAATCCATAACAACGCGGATCTCTGTCCATTTATTTCCAACTTTTGCTACTAAAAAAGGCCACTAATGAAGGGAAGGCAAAGAGAATAAGCTCTTTCTGTCTATATAATGTCCCAAAGGGTTGCAAACTACAGAGCCGATCTTGCAGTCAGCACTATTGTTCCTGAGACAGTGGGATTCTGCAGACAGGATTTGGCACCAAAAAACCAGTTGCTTTGGGCAGATGAAGCTCAATATCAGAGTAAAGACTATCATACATGAGAAGGAAAATTCTGAAATTAAACTATGGAGGTAGAGCCAAGAGAGTCTGTCGCTTACTACCAGGGCACACTGGTGACGGACACTGCTGTGAAACTCAGCATGGGGTTCAGCATCAGCTAAATTGCAAGGTTAGTCCCAAATGCTATCTAATCAGTCCCAAAGAAATTAGATAGCCGCACCTGAATTGACAGGATGTGCGTGTACAGATCGCACGGGATTTAAACGATATTGGATGAACGATGGGGTTAGGTGTTGGCAACAGCTCGAACCTAACTGTATCCCACACATGAAAGTGAGCAAAGGTGGTAAAAGGATAAACCCTCGGCCAGCTCTACTCAAGTTCAAAGTATCTTATCATGGATGCCAAACCAAAAATGCAAACTGACTGGAGTAAATGTTGTCCTTGTCAAGAGGACAAAAGTGATGAAACACTAATTTCACTTCTTAGCTTATTTCAGAGGAAACAGGACTCTGCTGGATATGGTAATCTTGCGAAAAATGTACCATTATTTCATGCTCTTATTGGTACGCCAACTTCATTTGATCCAGCACCGTTAGATGATGGAGAAGGCCTAGAAACTACTTTGATACGAAATAAAACAAAATATCATAACAGCTGCAGACTTTTTTTTAATAATACCAAATTGAAAAGAGCACAGAAGAGAACACTGACGCCCAGTACATCAGGTACTGAAGAAAACTGCGGAGAAAGATTAAGAACCTCAGACTCTTCAAAGGTACAGTGCTTTTTGTGTAAAGAAGAGGATGAAATATCAAATTTAAGACAAATAATGACAATGCAGCTGAATGAAAGGCTCAATCAATGACCCTAAACCATGGAAAGCTTCTTACAAAGTTAAGTGCTGTGATGTTGTTGCTCAAGAACTGATGTATCACCCACGATGCTTGGCAGACTTATAAACTCAGAGAGAGCACATCTTAACGCGATAAAGCAAGAGGAGACTATCCATAGTCAATGGAAAGAGTTAGATCCTGTGGCTTTTTCTGAATTTACCTGCATCATTGATAGCAGGGTTACTAATACAGAAACATCAGCTGTGATATTTAGACTTGCTGACCTAGCTTCCCCAAACAAGCACCGGCTACAACAACTAGGTGTAGACTCCTCAGACGTCAATACCACCAGGTTAAAAGAGCAGTTACTCTCTAGGATCCCTGAACTTGAGGCCCATAGGAAAGGGCGTGATATTCTTCTAGCACTCTGAAAAGACATTGGCACAATTCTGTCTGATGCTAGTAAGTACAGTGAAGCTATTCATCTGGCTAAAGCTGCAGATATCATTCGAAGAGAAATGCTTGCTCATAAGACAAAATTCAGTCAAGATTTACAAGAAGGAATTGGAAAGGAAGCTGTTCCACGGGCACTTCTATAGATTGTTTGCAGCATTGAGCTTGGTGTTGACATCAGGTCCCCTCGGGACCATGATATTGTACTGTCAGATGTTGGTATTGCACAACTTTCACAACACAGCTACCCTAAGTATACTGAAGGATCAAAAACGCGCAGGCATGCAAAACACCGTGAAACACTTTTCCCATAATGTCGGGATGAAAGTGTTTGCCAAAACAAGAAAAAGAGAATTAACCGACAAGATTCATGAGAGTGGAATTAGCATATCATATGACAATATTGGAAATAACACGACAGTTAGGGGAGTATTGGAAATAACAGGACAGTTAGGTGAGAGTGTAGTAAAGCAATATGTGGAAGATGATGATGTGTCCACTTATTTTGAGAAAGGGACTTTTCACAGCTTCTGCTTTAGACAGCATAGACCACAATCCAACAGCCGCAACAGCCAGTGCATCCTTCCATGGTACAAGTATTTCATTGTTCCAGCATCCAAGTCCAGAGGAAGAAGGGGAGGTACACACATTGCCCAATGTTATAGACTGTCGAACAAAAGAGGTCCTGATCTTCCTGCGTCATTCACAAACATCCCACCGGCCATCAGCAAAAGGAATCTAGAACCGAGCACCATTGATGATATATCATTGCCAGACCCCAGTCTTCTCCAGAAGGAACTCAAGCTTGAATATGCACTGTTGGAAAAGGTCCATGACATCACAAATGTAAATGATTCATCCATTATAACATGGTTAGCGCATCATGCAAGCAAACAAAGGACAAATGGTGTTGTGACCAGCCGGGACTTGACTAAATGTGGATGCCAGGCGGACTGTGGTGGAAGGTGCACATGTAAAAAGACAGTCTTAAGACTGTACTGCACTCTGTAGCTGTCCTTGTCATGCATCTTCAGGAGTCTAAAACGCTGATGTTCATCAATGATATAAGCAGAATAGACGCTAATGTACTCATAATCATAATTCTAAAGTTTGGACATAGTTAATAATGAGTTAGTGTATTTGTCACATATATATTTTTTAATTATATCTATGGACAGGTATCTATCAATGCTCATAGAAATCAAGTTGTTATGGGCAAATTTGTAGAAATACCAAGAAAGATTATTTTGCATATTAGGCTTATCTGGCGGCCATCTTGGAAAATGGCCGACAAATTGGATTCTGAATAGCAAGGACTGTTCTCCCAAGTAAAGTCTGCAATTTTAGGGCAAAAAACTCCCTAATTTATCCCAATAATGATAGAACTTTGGCTATTTATAAAAAAAATATATTGGCATTTTTTTACGAAAATCGCTATACGGCGGCCATCTGGGAAAATGGCCACCTGAGGGAATTTCAGGTGGCTAGCACTTTTCTCTTAAAGTCTACCCCCGAGTGAGTATTTCTGCCAAATTTCATGCTCGTATCATCAAATGAACTATTGTATGGCTTATCTGCTCCACTGTGAACAGAGAATCGTTTTGTCTTTTCATATTTATGCAGGACTAATTAAGTTATGAATTACCTCGGCCTTGTACCTTCTTGCAAAAACGTTTTGAGCAGTGAGACTTCATTTTTCTGACCCTTACTTTCAAATTTTTCAATAACGAAATGGTATGTATTTCTTTTTAGGAAAGTGAAACCAATTGATTATTTGGATTCCATTTCATTATTTTGAAAATTTTTAGTAATGTGATGGTTTTGCTCATCCCGTGGCGGGAGATGTGAAATGTTTGGATGCAAAAAAATTTTTTTTTTTTTTTTTTTTTTTTTTTTTTTTTCAAGTCTTCCCCAGAAACGTTTTAGAGTATCAAGACTATTTGTATATTCGTTTACATAACAGCCGAGGCGTTTTAATAAGAAAATATTTTTTTTGCTAGTCAGTCACAGAAACAATGTTTCGGAAAATTTATTTAGAATACTTTACTCTGTTTTTCCATCCACTTACAGATTTGAAACGGTTAAGCAAGGAAATATCGTTGTTTCAATGGGACAGCCATTGAATAATGGAGCGTCTTGTTCACCTCTCATTTTTCAGAAAACGTTTGTGTAACACAAAAGCTTTATTAATGTTTACATCCCCTAGCATAAAATATGAACAGTTTCAGTATTTAACCGTTTGAGCCTACCCCAGAGCAGAATTTCAAACCTTTTTCATTCCAGAGTTAAATATTTAAACCTGGAAAGATTCATTTTTGTTCTTCAGAAATGTCACCCCTTGATGTCCTTTTTCAAACTTTTTTTTTTTTTTTTTTCATTTTTTCGGAATATTCTGTATATTTATAGAAGATTGAGACAACTTGGATTAGTTATTTTCTAAGTAATGAAAAACTTCCACTTAAATTTCATTATTGAAACTCAAATGTTTTGCTTCACTTTTGTCACTAGTTCGCGTGACTAATTGGAAATCTTTTAAATATATTTTTGCAGACTGAAAAGTGTTGGTTTTCAATTCTCTTGCAGAGATATTTTGTACTGTCGAATTAAGAAATGTTTTTGTTTTCCGAGACCATTGCGGAAACGTTTGAATAAGAAAATGTTTTAGCTTTCCACCCACGTACAGAAACACCCCACTAACACTTATGTCTTGAGACTTGTTGTACCTATAATAATTCTTCGAAACTTTTAATTACTTAAACGGTTATTATTCTTCTGTCTCATAACACAATTACTAGCTATTATAAACTGTAACGGTATGTTGTTTCAGTATTGTCCATTCAGAAAAAATTTAAAATGTTTGAATAAACTCCTAGTTTTTCCATCCCGTTGTTTAAACTTTTCAGCATTTTGCTCTTCCACCCATTTTCAAATTATGATGCATTTGAATAATGGAACATTTTGTGCTTCCATTCCCTTACAGAAGTTGGTAAATATGTTTTTCCAGCGCTCTTACTGAATCAATAGGAGACATTTGAGTTAAGGAGCATTTTTCTCATCCCATTGCAGAGTTTAAAGACTGTTTTCATCAGAGTTGAAACAACCTGAAATAATTCTTTTCGTATCCCCCTGCGTAATCAGTTGTTCATTTTTTTCTGATTCTTGCAGAAAAGCTTGAAACGTTTGAATATAATTTGTATTATTTTCCATCTCCTTACTGAAGATTTGGAACACTGTTTCCCCTTACAGATGATGTACTCCCAAACGTTCAGATTTTGAGACGTTATCTTTCCATTTCCTCCTGTGAAGGAATTTGAACAATGAAACGATTTACTTTTGAATCCCCTTACAGAGGACGAGGACGAAGAAGACGTTGGTGAAGCAGGTCGCGACGACGTAGGCAACACCTTGAAGGTGCTGACGGCGAAGTTGGAAGACCTACGGACCTGCCACGACCTGATCATCAAGCATGGTGCCGCCCTCCAGAAGTCACTGGCCGAGTTGGAGACCCTTGACAACACCCACGATCTCACGCCCAAGACCAAGACGGTCAACGAGAGAGCCACGCTCTTCAGGATATCATCCAACGCCATGATAAACGTGAGTACATACAACTTTTCTTTTTCTTTCATCGTTAAGCTGTCCCGAAGGAGGATGGCGCAGGAGAAAACCATGACAGTGGTCACTGTCTCATTCATACTCATGAGTCCTGAATCGTGGATGAACTCCATATGCAGATAACTTACACAGTATTAGTTGCTATGTATACCTACAGTACGTTGAAGGATCAGCAGTATATCAAACACACACTTTGCTTTTAAACTCGATCTTGAATGCATTCTGTATCTTACTGAGTATTGAGACACTTCCATTCGAATACCTCTTCCGCTTTCTGAGCCTTCCGCTCTTCTTTCCACCTAAAACTTTCTTACACACTTTTTCACTAAAGCACTATACTGTCGTCTTCCATGCTTTCCATGTGAACGACCGGTTCAAAATACTCTGTCCCAACTTTTCACCTGTTTTCGCAGTTTAACATTTCTGTGTATTCACATCTCTGTGTATTCACATCTCTCACACAAACCATCTCTGTATTCTTACTCACATGTAAATATGCTCTCTCTCTCTCTCTCTCTCTCTCTCTCTCTCTCTCTCTCTCTCTCTCTCTCTCTCTCTCTCTCTCGTTTTTATTGGTTTCTTAAGTAACATGTAGTTTTAGGTCGGTGTACGAAGGTATTTGAATTAAAATGAAAAGATTTTGCAAGGTGAAACGAGATTTGTTGGTCCTCCTTGATGTTCGGGGCCCTGTGTAAAAGTGTAATCCAACACCTTGATGTTCAGTGTCCTGTGTAAAAGTGTAATCTAACACCTTGATGTTCGGGGCCTTGTGTAAAAGTGTAATCCAACACCTTGATGTTCAGTGTCCTGTGTAAAAGTGTTATCTAACACCTTGATGTTCGGGGCCCTGTGTAAAAGTGTAATCGAACACCTTGATGTTCAGTGTCCTTTGTAAAAGTGTAATCGAACACCTTGATGTTGGGGGCCCTGTGTAAAAGTGTAATCGAACACCTTGATGATCGGGGTCCTGTTTAAAAGTGTAATCGAACACTTTGATGATCGGGGCC
>NC_089794.1:42990039-43005039 GCF_040412425.1 Macrobrachium rosenbergii
TATATATATATATATATATATATATATATATGAGAGGGAGAGAGAGAGTATGCGATTGTTGTCTTCGTAAAGCCCCAAGGGGAATTTATAGAAATTCCTTCCACCAGCTATAAAAATTTATTGAGCATTCTGCACGAAATCTATAACACATTTTTTAAGATTTATTTTTATCCATTTATAGAACATGTACACCGTATATATAAAACTAATTATTATATCGCCCTTGTTTCAGGGATCTGTAATTGTTTTGGCACGGTATAAAAGGTGAATGTTAAGTTTTTTTTCATTCACTTGACGACTGCATATAACACGCATATACAATATCATAGGGTCGAATGTTGAGTAATCAGAGTTACTTCTTAGTCCACATGCACATGCAAGCAGTACTTGACACACGTAAAAATATTCTCACACGCGCACACACAGACGCACAAAAGAGAGAGAGAGAGAGAGAGAGAGAGAGAGAGAGAGAGAGAGAGAGAGAGAGAGAGAGCGCTAACAAGACATTCTCCTTGTTCTACGCTGTCAGAGCTGTCATTTCAACTCGCCAAGAGGAATTTCCCATTCCTTTGTTTTCTGGTTGTATCAAACAGGCGTCACGAGAGTGTAGGTCGCAGAGGAAGAAATGTAAAGCATTAGTGAAATTTTAAGTATTAAAAACTGTTTAATAAATTTATTGATAGGAAAGAGTTTTCTTGGCTTCCTTTATTTCACGTGGCCACTGTGTCCTGTGTTCTCTGCATTAACGTGAAGTCCCGTCCCATCCCATCCCCCCATCCCCTGCCCCCCCTGCCCCTGCCCCTGCCCCTTCACGTGCGCATTCGCCTCCTTAGGCCTCTCCTTCGTCCCTTGTTTATGTTTTCTCCTTTGTTTCCGACCCGATGAATCCGTCGGCCTGCCACCACATTGTTTCTTTGTGTGTGTGTGTGTGTGTGTGTTTTCTACGTCGCCAACTATTTTGTGGTGGTTTGTTTAATGGGCAGTCAGCCATTCTTCAGTCTACTTGGTTATAAATTAAAATCCTTTTGTTTGTTGATAATCAAAGGATGAAGATGACTGGTTGATGATAATGTTTAGCCATCATATTATCATCGTCGATTCGTATTTTTGTCCCTATTAAATTATGATTTTAAAACTTGTATTTTCTTTACTTCTGTGGAATGTATGTTTTATATTCGCAAGTTGAATTGCATTAGTATAATGTTTGTTTACTGTAAAGTACCATTAATGATATAATGTTCTTATTAGTGTTGGAATAAGTCTACACAGTAATATTCAAGTAAACAAATATTGAAACGTGTACATGACTAATGTATAAAAGCGTTTATTATTGTTGTTGTTGTTGTTGTTGTTACCTGAGTTTTACATTTTTTCACGTGAGTGTCCATAATACAGAAAGGTGTCTAACCTAAAAATTTCTCGGAAAGGTGTTTATTGTTAACGGGAATTGTCATGGTCTGATTTAGTTCTTATGTACCGTAGTGCATTTGTACTTGTACTTGTCTCTCTCTCTCTCTCTCTCTCAGAACAAAATTGGATACGATGTAATTCCAGAATACTATTAATATGCTTATGAAGCCAAGAGTGCATGAAGTTGCATAGTAACTGGTCTGGTGGTGCATTCCTCGAATTGACTGAACTCCAGGGGAGGCCGACGGCACAGCAACAGCTGCATTTAATTATCGCAGGAATTGCCTCTTGAAAAGATGAAATGCGTAGAAAACAGGAAAAAAATAAATGAGTAAGAGAATTCAAAATATTCCAGTTTGTTTTATTTATATGAAATTGTATAATAGGTTAAAAGTGTTTATCCCCTTACTTTGCACTTTGCCATCACCGTTCCCCCCGTACGGGTTAGTGCCGTCAGTGCACCTCACGCGGTGCACTGTAGGCATTAATTAAAGGTCTTTGCAGCGTCCCTTCTTCCCCTAACTGCATTCTCTTTCATTCCTTTTACTGTACCTCCGGTCATATTTTCTTTCTTCCATCAGACTTTCCACCCTCTCAAACAATTGATTCTTAGTGCAAGTGCGAGGTTTTCCTCCTGTTACACCTTCCGACCCTTCTTACTGTCAATTTCCCTTTCAGCGCTGAATGGCCTCATGGGTCCCAGCGTTTGGCCTTTGGCCTGAAATCCATATTCTGTTCTATTCTATCAGCGCTCCCTTATGGTCAAAGTGGAGTAAAATTCGTTCCCGTTTTAGGACCTGTCGAGTTAATATGCAAATGTCTTTATGGCTCGAGCGGATCAATTTTGGAAGACCTCAGAATGATTGGAGGTATTCGTGAACGTGCTTTTAATGTCGAAACCAAGATCGTCAAACCTAATCCTACAAATTTCTGTACGAATTTCGTTTCTGAAGCTGTCGCCAAACTTACGTCCATTCAGCAGCTTCTTCGTCAGGTATCACTAACAAAATACCAATATGAATATATATATATATATATATATATATATATATATATATATATATATATATATATATATATATATATATATATATATATATATTATATATATAGTTTATAATAATTGAAATGCATGCCATAGTTTGGATGGATTGTGACGTGCAGCTCAAATATCTTGTCAGTTCTGTGTTGTAAGTATTATTGAAAGTAATATTTGAATGTTGCTTTATGATGTTACAAAAAGCATACCGTTTGTGAGAAAGTAAATAAGTTCCTAATGAAAAGAATGAAAATCTAGATGACGGGAAAAACTTCAGAATGATTTTGGAAATTCTCTCTCTCTCTCTCTCTCTCTCTCTCTCTCTCTCTCTCTCTCTCTCTCTCTCTCTCTCTCTCTCTCTCTCTCTCTCTCTCTCATATGTATCTATAGCATAGATGAATTTACTGATATGGTTAAATATATTTTTAGATATTTCGTTTATGAAACCCTTTTTTAAGTTATTTGTTTTTTTTTTAGTTCTCTATTTAATTTTAATACGGCGTCAATAATCTAGGTGTTGGACGCCAGTTTTAGTATTCATAAATCAGGCAATCAATATCTCTCCCATAATAAGAGGAAAAAGTCATACATGCATGCACATGTGACCATAATACCAACCAAGAATCTCTCTCTCTCTCTCCCTCTCTCTCTCTCTCATCCGCATCATACGAGAGAAAATTCACATACGTACGCATATATATATATGACCATAATACCAATAGGGTCTCTCTCTCTCTCTCTCTCTCTCTCTCTCTCTCTCTCTCTCTCTCTCTCTCTCTCTCCATGGGTCATGTCAGTCAAAATGAAACATCCAGGAGGCATATCATCTTTACTTAAACCCTTGTTGTTAAGCCTTAGAATTAGGTGCTTAGTTTTCAGTTTAAGAGTTCGTGACAGCACTGTCCAACTGGGCTATAAACAGTTTCTTCGCGATGTGCGTCATCTCCGGAAATGGTAATCTCTGGTGTTGTTTTTTGTGGCTTGTTTTGTGTCCGACAGCTCACCGTGTCTTGGAAAAGTTGTAGTTTATTTTGTATTTCTCGTACTTTCTTTAATTAGCGTTCATATTCGTAAGGATGTTGTGCGCATATACGTGACGTAAACTGGTCCTGCCATAGTGAGGTTTGTTCCTGCACAAACGCTTGTGCACTTAGTGTAGACTTAATCCTGCACTTTTTATTTTATAACCACGTAAACTTAGTCATTTCTATACAGTAGCCTCCGCCTTACAATTATATATTAATGTAAACTGAATTACTGTTTTCGTTTATTCGTGCGTAATATAAGTTTACACACGCTAACAGTGTTGTGTGGATTCAGGTTCTTTCCATTTAAAAAGCTTACTCACATAGATATATAATCTGTACACGTAGTAACATTCATAAGGTCTTTTGGTATGTTTTATCAAGTTACAGTTGACTTTCAAATATCCTCCATTGTTCTTGAAAAACCATGATATTCACCATTGTGTTTCCACTAATCACGTTTATTGTGCCCTCGGAATCCTGAACGTTATTGGAGGTTCCTCGCGTGCTTTTTAAAGTTCATTCAGTGCAAGTGCACCTAGTTGTCACCCCCCCCCTCTGTGGCCCCTTTCCCCAATCTTCTCGTGTACTAATAGTGTGACAAAGTTCGGTATTCGCCAAGGTTTAGTGGAAGAGATTTTGCCAACTTACAATTTATTCTTTTGCCGTTGCTGGTATATTGTATATATGTATATATATACATACATACATATATATATATATATATATATATATATATATATATATATATATATATATGTATATATATGTGTGTGTTTATAACTGAATCACGAAAATATGGAATGTGTTGAATATATAAATAAAGACAAAATCCACGAAGGAAAGAGAAACAATGTATTGCTGCAAGGCCTTCCGACTTATCGTCCTTTACTTAGCTAAGTAATGGACGATAAGTGGAAAGGCCTTGCAGCACTCCATTGTTTCTCTTTCTTTCGTGGATTTTGCCTTTATATATATATATATATATATATATATATATATATATATATATATATATATATATATATATATATATAAATAATGTATGTATGAATATGTAATTTATATGAAATTTAAAAGGCCCATTCAAAACACTTAATAAAATGACATAACCATATATTTCAATCGACAGTTCTTCAGTCCTGTTTATATATATATATATATATATATATATATATATATATATATATATATATATATATAATATATATATATAATATATATATATATATATATATATATATATATATATATATATATATATATATATATATAATTTAAATATTATTTTATTCATGTATGTATTTATATTTATTTATTATTCATGTATGTTTAATGCAAATTCCCAGCATAGTACAAAATCTCAACCATATCTGCTGTTGGTAGGTTGCACGATTTCTTTTTTTGTTATAATTAATTTTGTTAATATTATCTTTAAGTTTTGTACAACCTTCCTGTGTTGTCATCTCCTAGTTGTCACTTGCCTCGTGAGGATCTGATTCCCACTCCCCTGTTTTATTAGGATTCAACTTTTTTTTTTGTGTGTGTGTGTGTGTGTGTGGCCATCAGTACACTTATTTGGAGCAAGCCCGATTTGAGGTTTGTGCATCCAATCCTCTTTAGGTTCCTCTTGTGTTCTAGTATTACTCCTAGAGCTCCCAGGAGATGGGTGCAATTTGCAATTCAGTTTGCCATAGTCTTTTTATTCCCATCTTTGAATCATGGTACTTTTTCATCTTGTCTCTGCCATACTCCTTTACTCTTGCCTGCCATAATATGGCTAAGTCCATCAGAGATACTTTCGGTGGCTTCTTACTTACCAGGATTTGATCTGGTGTACGAGTCTATAGCGCATGGTCAGTCATTATACCTTAGTCTCTGAGAACCTTAATTTTTTTTTTTCTCTCTCTCTCTTTCCAGCACTTTTCGAGTATTTGGTTGTGATACTTGTGTGTGCACAGTAGGCTACCTTCTTTGCAGATCTAGTATAAGGCTAAGGAGCCTGTGCCATACTTCCATTTGTAATGATTTTAGCAAATGCTGGGCACTCACTCATGGTGTGGTTGCTGGTCTCCAGATTCTAGTCATGTGTACGTCACATAGGTAATATTGATATTTTGCCATTTATTTTTTTAAATACTGTGTACAAGGTTTGGCCCTGTGTAAGCATCAACGTGCCTTCTTTCTCCTTCTGGAACTCTCCCCTAGTTAGCCATTGCTAACTGTCATCTCCAGCTTTATCACGAGTCAGCCTCTGGTGTTGGCCGTGCACTATATGCCTTACCATATCTCTTGCCTTTGTTTTGTGGTCCTTACTTCTACCTGTCAGAGATGAGTTTTTCATTCCAGGCTGATATGAACTACTTCCATCACTGTGCTTAAGGGACTGCCCAGTTGTTCTTTACTTGATATTATTACAGCTCTCCGCTTTGTGCGTTCCTCTTATGTTTTCATCTTGGTAAGAAAAGTCTTGTCACGCTTGGATGTATTGCCTTAGGGAGGGTCATCAGTTTTCTTGTTTTTCTATCTTGTTTTTTAGGCCCTCATCTGTCCAGTCTGTTATTCCTCCATTATATGTTACTACTTGCGCAGGCCATGTCTCGATTGCCTTCAAAGTGTTTCGGCTATTGAGCTTGGCCTGTGGGATCTCCCTGGGCCTGGAGATGTATTTCCTTCTGAAGTCAACTTTCCTTACGGGGTGTTTGCTATGGTCAATCTCTAGGATTCCTAAGTATTTTCAGCCAGTCTTTCCTATATCCTTGATGTTGCACATTTGTCAAGGCTGAACACCTTTTTCATATTTCTAGTTATGATCCGGACGGTCTGTATAAGGGACTCCTTACTGTTAGCGTTTTTTCCACGTCTTCCAAGTTGATAACCATTCTTAGCCAGAGGGCCAGTGTCATCGGTAATATTGAGGCTAAGATCAGTAGTGGTGGTAGTGACTCTCCTTGGCAGATTACTTTTCTTATGTTTACCTCTGCCTGTGTGGTTCTTGATGCTGTTAGGGTTGTCTTCCATTGCTACATCGTTTTTTAGTGTAAGATTACTAAGTTGGACTGCAGTTCGTATCTTCAAGTGCTTAATTAGCCATTAGTTATTATTATTATTATTATTATTATTATTATTATTATTATTATTATTATTATTATTATTTTATACGGTAGGCAAGTGACCCTTATTAACCTTATATGAAGACTTGGTTGGAAATTTTTTTTTTACACAGTGTTTATCACCGAATTAGAAGTTTGAGATCTTCTAAAGTAATACTCCTAAATTAATACTCAGTACTGGTGTGTAGGAATCGTTGAATGTTTGTTACCTGAAAAATGGCACATCAGGATTTTGTTCTCAGTATAGATAGATTACTGTAGTAAACCAAAATGCAGTGCATTTGATAGAAAAATTATTACGTGCACACGGCAATAGGTTTTCCCAAATTATTGTATGCACACGGCAGTAAGTTTTCCCAAATTATTACATGCACACGGCATTAGGTTTTCCCAAATTATTACATGCACACGGCAGTAGGTTTTCCCAAATTATTACAAGCACATGGCAGTAGGTTTTCCCAAATTATTACATACACTCAGCAGTAGTTTTCCCAAATTATTACATGCACACGGCAGTAGGTTTTCCCAAATTATTACATGCACATGGCAGTAGGTTTTTCCAAACGATTACATGAACACAGCAGTAGGTTTTCCCAAATTATTAAAATTAATGCATGCACACGACAGTAGGTTTTCCCAAATGATTACATGAACACGGCAGTAGGTTTTCCCAAATTATTAAAATTAATAATACTTGCACTCGGCATTAGGGTTTCCCAAATTATTAAAATTAATAATACTAGCACTCGGCAGTAGGTTTTCCCAAATTATTACATGCACACGGCAATAGGTTTTCCCAAATTATTAAAATTAATACTTGCACTCGGCAGTAGGTTTTCCCAAATTATTACATGAACACGGCAGTAGGTTTTCCCAGGAACTAAATGATGCGGAAAGGAGGAGATATCAAAGAGGAAATTAAAGATATTTGTAAATAACAGCCATGATGTGAAGAACTTGGTAATTATTACAAGCATAAACTACAACTCCCAAATAGAAGAGGCCCGCATGATTGACCGAATGAGGGCTGACAGGAGTGCTTGCAAAATACAAACGCTGTGATGATTATGATGATGATGGTGATGAAATGAAACGTCTTTTTAGCCTCGATAACCAGTGTTATTGTTAGGCGAGTTTGTATTATGAAATCAATCGGTCCGTCTTCAGTCATTTTGAAGGTTAGTTGGAAGCACGACTTGGCTGCTAATGTATGTTGTTTTCTTTGTTCGTTTATCTCAATATGTTACTTTCTACTGTTTTAAGTTTTGCTCTCAGCTGTTCTAGTTAATTTGCATTTTCATATAGGGCAATTTAGCGTTTGTGGCATGATAATGATATTAATTTTAATAGTTTACCATTGATATAATTATTGCCTCTGATTTTCAATGTTATGCTGAAGAAAATTTTCATTGCTTCCCACAGTTGCTTACTAGCAAAAACGTGTCTTGTGTACAAATACACAAGTAACACACTCAGAGAGAGAGAGAGAGAGAGAGAGAGAGAGAGAGAGAGAGAGAGAGAGAGAGAGAGAGAGAGAGAGGAAACTGTCTTCATGAGACATCCTCCCGTAGAGGTTGAAGGAATAACCATTTCCTTGGTTCATGGATGTCTCTGTTCCGGAGGGTTAGAAACGAAACGATGATTTATTTTTGCTTTTATATGTTTAGTGGAAAACGACACACACACAGACACACACACACACTGTATTACTCATATTAGGCTTCAGTAAGACAGGATAGCTTAGATTTCAGATTCTTTAATTTACAAAGTACAAGCTTTTGAAAACATGCAGACTTCTTCTTCAAGTACCAATGCACTGAACTGTCTTATTGAAGCCTAATACGAGTAATATGAAATATATATATATATATATATATATATATATATATATATATATATATATATATATATATATATATATATATATATATATATATACTGAAGTTGTATATATTTTGTATATATATATATATATATATATATATATATATATATATATATATATATATATATATATATATATATATATATATATATAAATTTAAACATGAACTTTCATCTTTAATAGAGTTTTGAGAAATTAGACGGTAATTACTGGTACCTTTTTCCTCTGCGATCAGAATCAGTATTGGAACTAATCAGCATGTTTCGAGAACCGGTATAGATACCGCTAATCAATACGTGTCATATTCGTGGTTCTTTATTATACGGTGCATATTTTCACGTACTTTTACATATATTTTTTAATGTATTGTAAAAGTATATTAGTATTACCACATTTTATGCAAGAGACGCACTGGACAATCTTAGGGCGGTGATGGACTTTAGGTGCGAAAGCTCCTTAACATTTATTGTGACATTTCGATTCGTTGGCGAGGTATTTTCAAAATGTAATAACGGAGTACAAGTTGAAAATACTTAGCATACGAAGGATATTCGCTCTGACAAGCGGAAATATTATGGAAATTCATTAAAGAGTATTGAAATATGAAAGTGTAAAGCTTCATTATAAATATAATACGCACAATTGTCGTGCTGTCAGAATAAATTAAAGTCCCGTTTTGTTTTAGAAATGTATTAAAAACATTAAAATTCACCAGAGTTTGAAGACCAACTGGTCTCCTCTTCAGGTGATTACAGAATACTGTAATCACCTGAATAGGAGACCAGTTGGTCTTCAATCTGTAGTGAATTTTAACAGTTCTAAAATATTTCCAAAACACAGCGGGATTTTAATTTAAATCTTCATTTTTAAGAACAACGCCTCGAACAAAGAAAACCTTAACAGACGACAAAGGGAACAAGACCAGAGCAGGAAAAAAAAAACATTGAACTGATATTTATCCAACGAAAGTGAAGCACGGTTGGTGACGTTAACCTGGCTCTTGAGTTGAATGGAAAAGGTGTCGACAGTCTCGGCACTGAAATAAAACATTCAAAAACTGTTTATGACTGGTATTTATCCTATATGAGGTCTGGAAGGAGAGCCTTATCCCCACAAAAACAAATATTAATGTTACTTGCAACAACCTTGAGCGGTTTGGTGACTGAGTCCTGTTCACAAGACTAACTGTTATTCTTTTATCGCACTTTTCTGCAGCCATGCCCGTCTCAGCTTCTTATTAAAAAGATATTTGGAACAGCACTTACTCTGACAGCAATATCATTTGGTAATGATTATTTAAGTATATTACGAATATGTGTTCAAGACATAGTTTGTCTTAATTCCTCGACTGTAGTGTCACATTGTAAAATGGTTAATTCTCCTAACAATACCATTGAAAATGTTAATTGCACTTTTTAACACCAGCAACGCTCTCTCTCTCTCTCTCTCTCTCTCTCTCTCTCTCTCTCTCTCTCTTTTGACGATAATAAAAAAAACCTGAAATTAATCTCCTTGTTTAAAAGTTTTGGGTAATTTATAGGATACATTTGTTAGAGGTCCCTTCAGGCGTGGGCTTCAAAGAGGCCGAATCTTGGGTTTATTCCTTAGTCTTCAATAGGAACATTGTTGTTTACATCGGTATTTCCATGTTTGAAGTGTCCTGGGGTGATGTTCTAATTGCTGCTGTAAGGATGACATTTTCATCAATGTATTTTTTTTATTTTACATTTTACATTGCTTTAGTTATTTAGAGCATACTGGGAGCAGGATCACTTAAAGGTAAATTCCTTTTGCTGAAATTTCCCTTGCTTTTTCACGTGCAGTTTTGTTGCTTCCTCCCCCTTTTTTTTTATACAGCTTAGGCCACTGAAAACGAGGCCTCTCTCCTTTCAGGTGGCCTGGTAACACCCGACAAGCAACCGCTTCCATCACTATTCATATCAACACTTTATCAGAGTGCTTGTTTCGGTTTAATGTTACTTTTCCAACCCCAGCCAAGTTCTGAAATTCCCGTATTGCCATCATGCTCCCAAATTCTTTTCATACCCCTCAAGGACTAGATCCCACCCATTTTAATATCTTCCCACTCAGTTTTCCGTTTCGTTTGGGCTTTGAGAAGATAAGGAGATCAGCCCGTCTTACTGGCCTTCACATAGAAAGAAACAAAGTGATGTACTGTAGGTTTGTTGGAGGCGATATAAAGAGTGAGCAACAATAGAGAATTAGGATCGTTGCCGTAGAGGCGTCACTTTCAGAAGCAAGTCTTCTCATTGTTTGCTCCACTCTGAAAGGTGTCGCGTGGCGTTGACAGCATTAAAGAGTGGGTTGAAGAACTTGTCGCTATAAAGTAGGGTACGTAGGAGTATTTCGGCATTGTGATTCTAACGTGTGCTTTTGTTGTTGTCGTTATTATATACACCGCTGTAAGTGCCTACCCCAGTCAGCACAGATTTTAACCCATCAAAGGGTTGTAGACAACGAAAAATAATGGAGGTAGCGACACGGTTTCTGGGCGACAGAACGTCAGTCTTCATAGATGTGCACCAACAGGCGATCGTTTGGACGGAGGCATCCAGTGATCAACACATTGGCGTCAGTTGTTGTAATTCTCTCTCTCTCTCTCTCTCTCTCTCTCTCTCTCTCTCTCTCTCTCTCTCTCTCAGATAAAAGTGAAAGCTTAACTCTGTTCTTGGGGAATGTGGCTGAGAAGTTTTAACAGACAAGCAAGCTTTGATTGAGTAGAATAGAGACAGTTAATTGGCAGAACAACAGTGGGCCACAGTTCCAGACGTCATGGACACAAAAAGAACAACTGAAGTAGCCTTAAACAGACAGAAAAAGTGGCCAGATACTGTTTAACGTGTAAGGACATATTTGTTGGTCGGCAAATTATACTATATTTATTCTCCCCAGTTGTTTATTTTGTATTTTCAGGTAACTATAGTATATATATATATATATATATATATATATATATATATATATATATATATATATATATATATATATATATATATATATATATATATATATATATATATATATATATATATATATATATATGAATATAAGAAGGCCCATAAAACACTATTTAAACGTTGAAACCATATATTTAGCACTAGCTTCTGTGCCCCCTGTTCACTGGTAGAATATGGACAGGTGGAAAGTTACAATGGTATATATACAAAAACATAAAGGTGTGGCCCTAGGCCTCCGATGTTATGGAGGTGGCGTTTCTTAAGGAGGAGAATGGCCAAATTCCCTAGTGGTTTTGGCCTCATTAGCTCCCGTTTGGCGATGGATCTGGCGGTCGCGTTTCCTGGGTCATCTTCTTCATGAGGGGGTTTGAGGATTAAGACATTCATATATATATATATATATATATATATATATATATATATATATATATATATATATTTATTTATTTATTTATTGTGTGTATGTATGTATGTATGTATGCAGTGCATGCATTATTTACTTGCCTTTTCCCGTGGGCAGGGTGGATCCAGGAGTTTCCTTCTACGGTTTCCAACAAAATTTTACAGATTTTACACGCCCTGTTGAACACATTTAAGACATCTTGTCTTTTCTTAGTAGTTACCCATCCGAGGACTAAGCTTGCCTATCATCGTTTAACTTAGCTGATTGAGCACGTGCATGGGACAGAATAAGAGAGCTTGGCAATAATATTTCCTATTTGGATCAGTTTTATTGCTCTTGTACGTGTTTACAAGTCTCATCAGAGTATTTTGTACGTTTTCTCAACATATAATATTATAACTTACATGTTGGTGAAAACGTAGCCTCCTCTCAACTTAGTGGGGTAGATAAAGTAACCTACAGTACAACAAGTCTTTTGCCTTGTAGTATTCTAAAGACTTCAAGTTATATCATGTCTTTCCCAGACCTCCCAAACTCTGGGTCCCTCGGTTTCCCAGCCAAGAACAGTGGTCTCGGGCCTCCTCTTGGAATGTACTACTGGGGACTTCAGGCTCTTCCTGAGTTCCTAGATGAGTGTATCTAATAATGTTTTAGATTTGGTCCATCGCCGTCTTGAAACGGATGCTGAAACTGGAGACAGGTGCAAGTTCCTGGAGCCAAAGATTAATCACAGATAGTAGGAGCTGGGTCATGTACCTGTTTTCAACTTTTGAGTAAATTAGATATGATATTGGTGACAATCCTCTGGGGATTAGGGTTCCCGGTCTATCAGGAGGGTTCTATTCTGTGGTTTCCAAGGGAAGCCCAAATGTCACTGTCCTGCAGTATGAGTCTCTTCTTGGTATACCTGGTAATCCCAGGGTCCCAGGGTTTGACTTGAGGGGACCCTTCTGCCAAAGCTGTCCGCAGTAGGCAAGCGGAAACTTTGGGTTTTAGAAATGCAAGGACGCACTTTTACACCAGTGGGACCATAAAAGTAAACATTTAAATAGTTGCAGTTTTGCCATGGATATGTTGGGTAGAACTCAGACATGTTATCCTAACACGCAATAAAAAGTGGGTCGAAAAATGTTTTGGGAAGTCAGAAAGGGGTATGTATTTTGGCACAGGATGCCCACAATATACATACTGTATATGGTGTACTTGGTAAGGGTGAATTTTACAAGGCCCTTGAAGAGTTCGTTAGCACTACTTTGATAATTGTGTCAGCTGAACTTTTATTGAGACCATGAATGTTGATCTTGAGACATCATTGTTAGGAAATAGGCCGTGAAATGATGTCATATCCGCCTTTGTAGCACCTGCAAGGCCTTACTACCCATCTTTTCACCATCATCCGTTGACGCGTTCTTTAAATGCGCAAGTGTGATGAATTTGTTAGTTTATCTTCCTTTTGAAGAACCTCTAACGCTGTTCAGATATCGTCATGATGACTACACTAATCAGCCAATCTATTCATTTGATGATTTATCGTACGCTTGCAGGTGGGGGCGAAAAAAATGTTTCTGAATTTTTCTTGCAAATCAAGTTGCACGTTTAGTGTCTCGTTTTGTGGTTTGGTAGATATCGTCTTTAAAAGTGACTCACTGAGAACAGGTAATTAGGAAAATGCAGGGTAGGAACTTAACATTTTATTTGAGACTCGTCGAAATCAAGAAAATATCAGTGTTAGGTCATATCCGGGTAGAGTTTACTTGGATTTCTAACCGAGTAGGATTCACTGTGACCGGATTTTCCACTGAATATCAAACCGCTTAATCTCTAGTTTTTTTTCAGATCCGGGTCTTAAGGTTCTGTGTCGCACGTGGACGGTTGCAGCAAACTTTTTAATGTCGTGCCAAAAAGCTTTTCTTAAAAGCAGTCGAGAAGCGAAGGGACCATATAAAGGACTTAAAGTAGAAGCAGTATTCGTTGTCCAAAAGTAGAAGAAGTATTCGTTATTCGTTGTACCAAAAGTAGAAGCAATATCCATTGTACCAAAAGTAGAAGCAATATTCATTGTACCAAAAGTAGAGGTAGTATTCGTTGTACCAAAAGTAGAAGCAGTATGCGTTGTGCCAAAAGTAGAAGCAGTATTCGTTGTACCAAAAGTAGAAGCAATATTCATTGTACCAAAAGTAGAAGCAGTATTCGTTGTACCAAAATTAGAAGTAATATTCATTGTACCAAAAGTAGAAGCAATATTGTGCCAAAAGTAGAGGCAGTATTCATTGTATCAAAAGTAGGGGTAATATTCTTTGAATCAAAAGTAGAAGCAATATTCGTTGCACCTAAAATAGAAGTAATGTTCGTTGTACCAAAATTCGAAGCAATATTCGTTGTACCAAAAGTAGGAGTAAAATTCTTTGTATCAAAAGTAGAAGTAATATTCGTTGTACCAAAAGTAGAAGCAATATTCTTTGTGCGTGCAGCGTCCTTGAATCTGGTCTTCAGCGGCATAAAAGTATACATTTTCATCAAAAAAATTTAGTAGGCATATAAAAAAAATAATGTCACATAACTGAAATATAAGTAAAATGCGTATACACTCACTCAACCATGGGCTTACATCAATATCAAGTTGTTTATTTTAATATTTTTTTCCACAACATCAGAGCTTATGGGTGCATAACCGTGAAATAATGGAGATCATTGCTAATATTCGTGAAGTGAACTTCGTTGGATTTGTCAGCTGTGACTTGATTTGGGTCAGAATTGGCGAAATGAACTCGAAGTACTTCTCCAATTCAGGCCAGAATTGGCAAAATGGGAGCTAGGCCGAGGCCAGCGGTGTCGTGGGCCCGACCAGTTCCTCACAGATTCAGGTCAAAAGAAGTAAAATGAAACTTGACCAGTAATCCGTTAGTACATATAAAAGTGACAAAAGAAACCCAGATGCTTACTCATTTCAGGTCAAAATTCTCAAGAGGTAACTTGACAAGTGTCACCTTCTTATCGGTAGGTGTGTGCAACGCTGCCAGTGGTATGCCGCTTGACTGTCAGTAAATTGGGCAGTGTGAATGGTTCATTTCTTCGATTACTGTGAAACCATTTTGTCGTATTAGTTACCATAAACGGTATTTTTATCGGGATATGAACCGAAAAAGT
>NC_089794.1:43010039-43055039 GCF_040412425.1 Macrobrachium rosenbergii
TTCATAAAAATACCTGAGTAATAACACTGACATTTGAGTATGCATGAGGGTATGCTCTCTTTTGTAACTTTCTGGCTAAAGTGACGCCTTTTTGAGGAGCTGAATGATTTGGCGAGGGAACAGCGGCCTCCTTTTACCTTCGTGCCAGTGTGAAAGGAGTGCCAAGTAGGCAAGAGCTTGCAGGAATTTTGGGGGAGGGGGCCCAAGCAAGACTAGTGTTCAGCCAGTAGCAAACTGGAGAAGGGTGAGGGCTGAGTGCCAAACAAGACGTGATCAGCTGCGGTGTCGTTGACATCTGATCTTGCCGAGGCATTGTTTTCAAGGACAGCATAAATAGGCCAGAAATTTTCATTTTAATAGTTTTAGTTCCGTTTTCGAATCCATGTGTGTGAATGAGACTTCGGTGTAGTTACCAACAACATAAAAGGGCACCTTTGTATATACTCACATACATCAGTTCCCATCGATATATAATCTTGTTGACCTTACATGTTTTTAATGCCAGTTGCGACCTGCAGCGAGAAAGAGCGGGCGCTTTTAAAGAAAGCGGAAAAGTGTCCCTGGGTGCGATACCATATAACTTTCCTTCTCTCAGGAGGCAGATCGTCGATGATTTCGGGGTAACTCCCACATCTCAGTTTCCTTGTCCTTATCTCTCTCTTCCTTTCTTCAAGCTCGGTCACAGCAAAAACATGGAATTGGTTCACCTCGCTGATACTTTCGTATGTGAATAATTTCATGAAAACGCAGGTGTCACTGGTCGTGCACCATCACCTTACCTATGATATCCATATCATGGTGACGTCTGCTCGATGGAAATTTTACAAGTCATCGTCACGGTGGATTTAAGTTCATGTTCTCGTCCTCAATTGGTTTAATGCACTGGCGGGGTTCTTACACAAGGAACGCCGTGAGGGAAAATATCTCTCGCGGTTTATTTTTATTGCGTACTGGAAGTTCTTTCGTCCTGCGATGTCCTATCTTTTACACACCCGATATATATATATATATATATATATATATATATATATATATATATATATATATATGAATGTATATGTGTGTGTGTATGTATGATTTTATATGTATGTGTATATATATATATATATATGTGTGTATATAGTATAAAATGTGTGCTTGTATCACGATTGGCATCTACTGCTTAAAGGAAATATTTTTCCAGTCTCTTAAACATCTTATCCTTAAGGTTAAGGCACACACGGGAAAGGAAGAAAATGCTTGTATTTTTTCAATTTACTCAGTTTTATGCTGATAGCTACTTCAGCCATTATCTTATGGCTGACACCAGGTCTTATACTAAATATACAGCAGATCTCCACTCTCATCCCCAGCTGCACATAGTTTTGGTTAATTGGAGGCTTTTCAGTATGAATTCACGAAGTGCTGATGTAGGCCCTGTTATGGCGCCAGTGGTGTTGTAGTTGCCTGCGTAGGGTTGTCACTGTGTGCCCATCTTGGCTTGTATCGAGGGGCCAGCGAACCTCTTTCGTACTTCTAAATTTGTAAAACTCGCTCGTCTAGGCTCCTTGGAGGTGGTGCTGTTCTTCAATAACAAGGGCAGTTAATCAGCTGGGTGTTTGAAGGCTCTCAAATATAGTTTCTCAGGTTGCCTTCGGTGTTACTCCACGGGTGATGATTGTCCAAAAGGGATCTGCTTACTGTGAAGAGTCTGTGCCATAGTTGACCATGTGGTAGAAGAAGATAATAGTTTTTTTTTTTTTTTTTTTAGCATGTTGGGCCTGTGTTGAATTTCTCCATTTAATCCTTTTTCATATCCTCTATGGTATGGCTTGGATATCCATTGTTTTTCAGCTTCTATCTCACTCGCGAATACGTACGTCTCTGCCAGGAGTTGTGGAAAGGACGTGTCAAATCCTTCTCGATCTCCATTTCATCATTATCGTATATATATATTTGAAATCACTTAATTTCCTTCATGCTATTTCTAGTTCTCTCCTGCCATCTGACCTAAAATTCCTTATATAGCTTGCTTCTTAAATCTACAAAATCTTTCAGATATAGTATAATCATCATACCGTGAGTCATGGACGGCTTAGCTGTACCAGAGACACGTGTAATCTTTCGTATACATTTTCTGTGTATACGCGTACGATTCCTTAATCCTCTTCAGCCTGCAGGTGATTGACGATTTTCTTTCTTAGTTTCTCCAAATTCTAACTCAAGAGAAAACCTGCGGGATAGTGTATTTAAGTATTGGAAAGAATCTTCCTTAATCGTTTCTGCATGTAGTGTTATATAATTTTTTCTGCGTATATTGTAATTACTCTTTTTCTTTTTTTCCGATTTATTTTAAGTCCTTTCTGTCTGGCTGTATGATGCTTTCTGTTCATCACACTTTGCAAATTTGGGAAGATTTGACGATTGAAACAGCATCATCTGCATATGCTAAGTGTCGGATGCCTGTCGTTATTCCATTCTAAACCCTCTCTTCATCTCCGACCACCTTACTCCATTATAAAATCAGTGAGAAGGGAGAAAGCTGGAATAACATTCCATTCCCTTTAACGGGAATGTCATGGTGAAGAAAGACATTTCGTAATGCTGATCTGTAAATGCTGTCAAATGCTTTCTCGTAATCAATAAAAGATATCAAGAGGGGATTTTTAAATACCATACAATACCACACAATATGTGAACACAGGCAGATTTGGTCTAAATTCATCATGGATGAGAACTATGAGAACGGATACTTGAGACAACTAGGGAAGGTAAATGACAGTAAACACATGAGTGGCGGAATTTCACAGACCTTTACCATTATATATATATATATATATATATATATATATATATATATATATATATATATATTATATATATATATATATATATAATGTGATAGAGAAATTTATAATCGATTGATTTATTTTAGGCAGGAAAGCGTAAAAAATAATATATACGAATATAGAGGAGCCAACCATGAAGAATAGATTGCGTTATTTTCACAAGGAATTGCTAAAAGTGTTCAGCTATTTGGAAGTCATGGTTAATGTAATGCTGTAATATATATATATATATATATATATATATATATATATATATATATATATATATATATATATATATATATATATATATATATATGTGTGTGTGTGTGTGTGTGTGTGTGTGTGTGTGTGTGTGTGTGTGTGTATCTGTAAGTGAATTTTTAGAACTACATTCGCTGAAACTGTTAAATGATCTGGTAAATAAGTGTTTTCGGTGACCTATAAATTTGAAATTTAAGGATTCGGAAATGGAATTTTTATAGAATTTATATTTGGTCTGTATTTTTTTTAACGGACGTGAAAATGAACTTTAGCGATTCATATCTTTTTGATGAATTATTATTTTTTTAAATCTACGCCATTTCCATTCTTTTACTAGAGGGCGTTGCCTTCAAAGGATGCAAGTTGTTTGGGATGAAGTTGCGTGTCCCATACCTTTCTTTTCAGTGATTACGACCAACTACAGTCGACTGCCCCTATCACCGTGTCGGTTATATAGGTTTTAACGGAACGCACATAAATCGGGTCCGGCTTTACCACCACCAGACTACGAGGATTATTATTATTATTGTTATTATTATTATTATTATTATTGCTGCTAGCGTACGCATACCGGTAGAAATGAAGGTAATAAACTTGATGTTCGAGTCGGTGAATCCCAGCTCCAGGGACGTTAATACCGCCCCTTTATTTGCTTTCAAAAGCAATAGTTAGGTAACTCTTGATTCATCTGGAAGTGGCGTAATCCTCTCTAGAGCAAGAGAGCCTGGCCCCTGGCTGGACGACGGGAAGTTCAGAAGGAGCTATTCACCTGATCCTGGTATTGTTGCTAAAGGGGAAAAATAGAGAAATGAATATATGCACATTACTATTAGTATTTTTATTATTTTCTGTCCGTACACGTTGTTTTGGGACGAGCCCTCATGCGGAACAGAAAGGCAGACTGTAAACGAGAGTTGGGAAAGAAATAACAGGAAATAGATTTATCACCATAACGGCTATTGTGAAATATTTCACATTAAATCTTGTTTTTCCTCAACCACTAATCGGTGCATATGATATTAAAGTTATGCTTTCCATGTAGTTCCTGTTTGGAATCGATTTTATCCAAGTTTCTTAAGTTTTATTGGAGGAATTGAACGTATTGTCGATCATATTTTGATAAATATAAAATCGGCTTGTCACTTTTTACCAGATACGTACGTAATTGTAATAAGCACAGTGTTGCTTCGTACCCTCTCGAATTCTTCACTCTGTTTGGATACGCTTGTCACTACAAAGCCTAAGATCCAAATGCAAGAATGTGAAGTATTTCTGATGTCCGTTGCAGGATTCGAACCCGCATCCAGAGTATCAGACGAGGTCACGTTGCCGACCTGACCACGAGAAGGATAAGTTTGCATTAGTGCGTTCGTGTCTGAATTTTTTCTTCTAGTTGGTCTTTTTACCTCAAGCCTCAAGATGGTGTTGTGTATGTGTGTGTGTGTGTGTGCAAGATTTGTATTTAGTGTGTTCAGTTTTGAATATCTGAAGAGACTGCTGCTGGTAATGACAACTTGCCTTTTTGAAAATGTTCAGTAATTTTGGCTGAGGAAATGCATATGATGAAGGTGTGGGATTCTGCATTCGGGAAAGGTTGACGCCGAGTTTGTAAAATCTGCCTGGTGAGGCTGGAACAGAACCTAGCTTATACAACGAAGATAAAACGTCTCCTGTGTAATGGTCACTGGTTTGAAAGAGATGTTGCTTAGACGATAGATGTTCACACAGACCATGAGCGGTGATGAGCGAGGGAGCTGTTCATTTTCATTTTAAAAGTATTGTATTGATGTTACAAATTTTTCGGAGCCGATGACCTTTCAGTTTGTTACTCCACCATATTTTTTGATTCGGAGAATAATTGATGATAATCTGTTTGGCTTTCCTTTTGTCCTTACCAGTGTATGGCCATTGGATTACCATTCCTTCGGTCTATTGTATAAGAAAACCATAATTTTTATTCGTCTTGAGGTGACGTACATAAGCTATGCATCATTGTTTTTTGGGGGGTTGGGGCGGCGTTGAGAAAAGACAACAGAAAAGAAAGGGGAAGAGGACAAGAGAATGAGAATACGGGCGCATGGGAAAATTCCAGAGCCTGAAATTAGATTTGAAGAGGCAGTCATTGAACATGCAGAATTACTAATCTGCTTCCGATAAATGTGGGAGAAGGTGGCCTTTTGGGCTTTACCATGACCACTCGGAGAGGCCACTGTTTTCTAGTAAAATTGGCAATTGCCACATCATCTACGTTTCTGTTGCTGCTGCCGGTTCATTTATTTTAACTTGAGTTGAATACTTCGAGAATCCATAGCATGTGACCCAGTGGAATGTTGCTGCTGTTGTGTATGTGTGTGGGGTCGTAATTGTTAACTGGAGTGCAGTTTTTCCTTTGAATTAGACACTGCTGTCATGGTACTCTCCCAAGCTTAGAAGGTGTAACTATGATTCATAACTAACTGGTTTTATTTTTTAGATATACAGGAAGTTTTAATATTTCTACGAGAGAGAGAGAGAGAGAGAGAGAGAGAGAGAGAGAGAGAGAGAGAGAGAGAGAGAGAGAGAGAGAGAGAGAGAGAGAGACGGGGGATGGGACTATTCGTTGGCATTAAATAGCTTCCGTCAGTGATGCAAATATGTTCAGTTGAAGGGTGAACTGTTGATCTCCAGAGAAAATAAATTGAATGGAGAAATGCAGAGGGAAGAGGTAAGTTTGAAGACCTCTTTTATTTCTCAGACTGTGAGAAGTGAGGCAAAATAAGATTGATTGGAAAGTGCCCAGGACGAAGTCTTTGGAGGCGAGAGTCAGAGATGGCTCTGGGGTGTTCGTTAAGTAAGTTACGGGAGAGGATTGTTAACCGAGGTGTGCACTATATACTCGACTGAGCCATGGTAATAATAGTAGTAGAAGTAGAAATGTTAATATAGTGATGAGAAACGATTTAATGTTTTGTTAAGCCATAGGTCACGGTGGCTGCGTTGGTGGTGGTGTATTATATTGGGGGTTGGGGGAGGCGGTGGTTGCGTCTGCACTAAGTGGTGGAGGGTGATTTTTGGCAGTCAGTGTTGTACCTTGATGGTGTGAGGACGTGCGGCTTTGCTCCGTCCTGCGGGTTAACTCGCTCACAAGTTGGCGTTATCGATCCTTCTCTTCCCTCTCTCTCTCTCTCTCCCCCTCTCTCTCACTCCACTCTCTTCCTTCCTATGCTAGTCACTCGTGTTTCCTGTATTTTCCCTTTGTTCCGCATCTACGACTGCTTATCCTTTTTATTTCTGCACAACGTTCTCGGGACAAGTTTCCCGTCGGGCCGAATGTGATTGTGAATACAAGATCCTCTCGAATTATTATTGTTCGTTCTGAAACCACGAGAGAAAGCGAATCTTAGAAAGAAAAAAATAAAGGTTCGAAGTGTATAATAAGATGTAAACGAACTCGATATCTGCCGGAGTGTGTGTGCTCACTCACAAGTGTTACAAGCCCCAAGATTCATTGTGTTTGGTGAATCATCGACATCCTTGCTCTCACACAAAGGTTGTGGGAGTTACAAATTCTCTCTCTCTCTCCTATCTCTCGCTCTTTCTCTCACCCTCTCCCTCGTTCTCTCCTATCCAACTAAAGCAAGCCTTTTCCAGGGATCCTTGGAAATTTTAAAGCCAGGCTAGCTCGGTTTCAAGACGACCTAGGAGAAGGTGTAGTAGTGTCTGGGCGGCAGGAGTCTTCGACGATATCTGTCGATAGGTGAGTGAGTACCAGCTGGGTTTTCACTGTGAATCGGCGCGGTTTGAAGGCTTAGACCCCATCAGTCATTTTGTGGGAGGCCAATGACGCAGACATGTAGTTTTCGATGTAAACAAAAAATGTCGAGGCGGTTTTGTATGTTTACATAATTTCTCATTAGGCTACAAACCTTCTCCCTGAACCGCCGGTTGAAAGGTGTCCCAGAGAGGTGCTCTAACGTGCCTCTGGTAAAGAGCGAATGTTTATGGATTTCCCATTTCATGTGTGACCTGGGAATTGGAACGCCATTGTTAGAGACGAACTCTATTCCGTGTTCTGTGCATTGTGGTGGGATAGTTGTCATTCATATATGAATATAGGGGTTATCGTAAACAGATATATTTACTTGAGTTTCCTGTATTCGACTCTGTTGTCAGTTTCATGCTTATCTGACAGTATTTCTGAATATGTAAATAATTTTGTGAATCCAGACCGCGTTGATAGCGTTATCTCGAGATAGAAGTGTTGACAAGGAATGGGAGTATGTGATTGTCAGTTATGTAACTTGTCACCGTCGGTGCACAGCTCAAAGGCCTTCATATTACGACAAGAGGGAAAGATTTGCCATTATATTCTTTCCCATAGTTTGTGCTGAAGGTCAACTATTTGGCCTTTGATCATAGTAATCGACAGGTATTCAGCGAGGCGAGATTCCTTTATTATTTATATTTTTACAAAAATAAATTGTGCCCTGTAAGTCGATGATTATATGTGCAAGATGACATTTTATAGGTCTCACTACTAGTGTATATACTTATATATATATATAAAATACATGGCTGTACGATTTTTTCATAGACATACACACATTATATATATATATATATATATATATATATATATATATATATATATATATATATATTTATATTTATATGTTGTATATATTTATGTATTATTATGTATATTGATAGATAGATATAACGAATGCATGTGTATTTGTGTAGTTTTACGATGAAACTATTTGGCAGCTAAATAGTATTTAGTATATGTGCGCCCGTTAGTGTGTGTGTGTGTGTGTGTGTGTGTTGGGAGGTCGAGCGGAGAGCGGATGTCGCTTGTTGCTTGGCTGTTTATATGAAACCAGGACCTAAGGAACGGCAGCCTGCTGCCTCCTCCTCTGTCGCTCTCTTTCTCTCGCCTTCCTCCAGGCGGGGACATATAAACCGGCGTCTGACAACATTGAACATTGCCACATTCCAAGAAGAGCATTTCCCAACCTCTGCCCGTGTAGCTTCCGCTCTATGAGTTTACTTTTCATCGATGCCTTATCTTTCAGGGGCAAATCAAAGGAGGTCTGACCTTGTAGCGAGAGAGATAGGGTTGATGAAGCCAGGCTCTGTGTTGGCTCGTGTGTAGTTGCTTCGAGGTGGACCCTAAGAGAGCGGAGGGGTTTTGGGGGGGCGGGTTTCTGAAGCTATTGGCCTCAGTTCTAACCCTGGTAGTACTTGATGTTTGTTGCAATGGGGTAGGGGAGGCGGGGAGGGAAGGGACGCCCTGTTAGTCTTATTCACCTGGTGGGAATTTTAAGGACAGATGCACTGGCGTGTACTTGAGAGGATTACTTTGCTTTTCCTCACGGTTATACACTAGTTTTCAACGGTTGTTAGTCGTAATACGGATGGCTGGTTTTTGTAGACTAATTATTTATTGGTGTCATGCTTGTTCGCTTGTTAAAAGAGAGTACTTGAGCTATTCCTTGCTCTTTGTCTCAATTCTTTTCACTTGAATGATTTTATACGCATACGCATATTATATATATATATATATATATATATATATATATATATATATATATATATCAAATTTTTCTTTCATATTAAATAGCTCTACTATTTCTTTTCTAACTCTCATAGCCTAACTACATTTCAATTTCCAGCTCACCACCATATTCGGTAACCTACCTGCCATGCATCTTCTCACTGTATTGCCCATCAACTTGACCTTTCACCTACTTGCATCGATGAATGAATTCTTAAACAAAAATATCGTCCCTGAAAATGATTTCTCCACTTGTCTCTTCTCCGAGAGTACTTGAGAAATTCTTGGAAACCATGTATTCAACTACATTCTTCTTCGCTGCAGAACATCCACGTCTACTAAACACCTAAACACGTTCGCCTGGCAACTAAATCTCCTAGCTTAGTCACCTGGGAATGTTCTCCCATCCAGTCAGGCAAAGATTCGGAATCTCCCGAAATCGCTCTTACACTGTTGTTTAATTCCGTTCCTGGGTCGCGTACACTTATTGCCCTACAGTCTTCCTGACAGCATCGCCTTTTGCAAATGATGATCTAAATATTTTTACTCGTTACATGTCCGTGTTTATTTCACTCTTGAGTTTTTTTTTGCTATTAGATTACATGGTATGGTGATACTTGCTCCATTCCCCTGCATATGGCGATTGTCAAACCATGCAAAATAGCATTATTATTATTATTATTATTATTATTATTATTATTATTCAGAAGATGAACCCTATTCATATGGAACAAGCTCACAGGGACATTTGACTTGGAAATTCAAGCTTCGAAAGAATATGGTGTTCATTCGAAAGAAAGACAGAAGTTAATGGGAAATACAGAAAGAGGAGATCAGTTATCAGAAAAAAACAGATAAATTAACAAATTAATAAGAAATAGAAATTTAAGTAAAATATTAAAATACAAGTTGAAATGCATTAGCGCAGTCAGAGTTTAGTGGTGGTTGCTATATCCCTGCCAACTAGGGACAAGGTGTATAAGTAATTCAAGCCCTAGGGCAGCTGTGTCGACGGAAAGACTCTTATAACTATTACTGTATTCTAGAAGCACTGGAGTCCCACGCTAGATGAGATAATGAAGAGGAGATGGCTTGGATATATACTTATCACAACCCTCTGGGAAAAAAAGTTAAGTATATCTTAGTTTAACCAGACCACTGAGCTGATTAACAGCTCTCCTAGGGCTGGCCCGAAGGATTAGATTTATTTTACGTGGGTAAGAACCAACTGGTTACCTAGCAAAGGGACCTACAGCTTATTGTGGAATCCGAACCACATTATGATGAGAAATGAATTTCTATCACCAGAAGTAAATTCCTCTAATTCTTCATTGGCCGATCGGAAAGTCGAACGCTGGGCCAAGAGCGTGCTAGCCGGGTTCTCTACCCACCACTCCAGTGAAGAACGTAAAAAAGACCAGTACGTGAAAATATCACTTGGGCTCATGTGGATGATAAAGCACAAGAGAGACATGACTGTCTGTCGGTTGAGATTACACACACAGTGTGTTTGTGTAAGATTTAAGGGAAGGTGTTCTATTCATCATCAGCCCATGTTATGGAAGAAAGAAATCGAGTTGTCAGTGTTGTCCAAAGCAAGGTATGCATACATACATCTCTTCAGAAGAACTTCTGAAAGGAAGGACGTTAATTGCCCTTGCCAAGGAATGAGTAACCGTGGCTGTGCGAGAGTTGGTGTCGTGGCCCCGTGCCAGACTTGGAGGAGTCGACTTGTTTTACCAAGCAATTGTCTTTAATGTGTTTGTCTTCCTTGGGGTCTTTTTCTCTTGGGAAGTCTTTACCTCGATGCTACCTCTTGATAGTATACTGTACCTTCCAAAGTGATTCAGGGGTTGTTCGAAAGCCCGTAAACATGGTAACTGGCATTGCAGTCCAATTCCTTTGTTGTATTATTATATATATATATATATATATATATATATATATATATATATATATATATATATATATATATATAATGTGTGTGTGTGTTTTGTATGTATGTTTGTATGTATGGAACATCTAAGCAGCTAATGTTGTGGAAGTTTTCTCCTGGGATGTTCATTAATTATTTATCAATTAATGTAGGAATGTCAGAGTGACCATTGTGTTACTTGTTAGGACTCCCCTCAGTTATATTGTTTAACGGTTTTATAGATGTGTATATATATATATATATATATATATATATATATATATATATATATATATATATATATATAAATATATATATATATATATATATATATATATATATATATATATAATATATATATATATAGATATAAATATTTATGTATAATCTGATTCATATCTGACCCAGGCCATGGCCTTGAAAAAAGATACTTGGGTCGGAATCTTTCAAGAGTAACAGAACAGCCTCTCGGAAAAGGAAAGTTAAGGGATTGATGGCAAACTCCGGCTAAATAATTCACGAGTCGCGGGATTTTTAGCCTTGATGTGTCGACACAGTCATCAAAGGCAATTTTTCCTATCTAGGACGAGATAGTCTGTTGTCCTAGAATTTTATCTTTTCCTGGATAGCTTTTATGTGTGTGTTTGTATGTCATGATTATTTTCAGTGTGGTTGGTTCAACGGGCTTCCTTTTGTAAAGATATTTTAGTCGCATGCAGGTTTTTCAAGGAGGCTAGATTCTGCCAGAGGCTTCAGCAGGTAGAGTAGGCTACGCTCCTATCCCCTTAGTTTTTCCATCAGAAAATGTTCGCACATTTCTCTATTCTTTGATTTTTTTGGGAAAATTTCCATACATTTCTGTATTCTTCAATTTTTTGGGAAAACTTCCATACATTTCTGTATTCTTTGATTTTTTGGGAAAATTTCCATACATTTCTGTATTTGATTTTTTGGAAAACTTCCATACATTTCTGTATTCTTTGATTTTTTGGGGGAAAACTTCCATACATTTCTGTATTCTTTGATTTTTTGGGAAAACTTTCATACATTTCTTTATTTTTTATTTTTTGGGAAAACTTCCATACATTTCTATATTCTTTGATTTTTTGGGAAAACTTTCTACGTTTCTGTATTCTTTGATTATTTTGGAAAATTTCCATACATTTCAGTATTCTTTGAATTTTTGGGAAAACTTCCATACATTTCTGTACTCTTTGATTTTTTGGGAAAACTTCATACATTTCTGTATTCTTTGATTTTTTGGGAAACCTTCATACATGTCTGTATTCTTTAATTTTTTTGGAAAATTTTCATACATTTCTGTATTCTTTGATTTTTTGGGAAAACTTCCATACATTTCTGTATTCTTTAATCTTTTGGGAAAATTCCCATATATTTCTGCATTCTTTGATTTTGGGGGAAAAATTTCATACATTTCTGTATATATTCTGATTTTTTTGGGAAAATTTCCATACATTTCTTTATCCTAGTTTTTGGGAAACTTTCATACATTTCTGTATTTTTGATTTTATGGGAAAACTGCCATACATTTCTGTATTCTTTGATTATTTTGGAAAATTTCCATACATTTCTGTATAGATTTTTTGGGAAAACTTTCATACATTTCTGTATTCTTTGATTTTTTGGGAAAATTTCCATACATTTCTGTATTCTTTGATTTTTTGGGGAAAACTTTCATACATTTCTGCATTCTTTGATTTTTTGGGAAAACTCATATATTTCTGTATTCTTTGATTTTTTGGGAAAATAATTTTATTTTTTGGGAAAACTTTCTTCATTTCTGTATTCTTTGATTATTTTGGGAAAGCTTCCTTACATTTCTGTATTCATTGATTTTTCGGGAAAACTGTCATACATTTCTGTATTTTTTTATTTTTTTGGGAGAACTTCCATATATTTTTGTATTCCTTGATTTCTTGGGATAACTTTCTACATTTCTGTATTCTTTGATTTTTTGGGAAAACTTCCATACATTTCTGTATTCTTTGATTTTTTGGGAAAACTTTAATACATTTCTGTATTTTTTTTTTGAAAATGTCCATACATTTCTGTATTCTTTGTTTTTTTAAGAAAACTTTCATACATTTCTGTATTCTTTGATTTTTTGTAAAACTTTCATACATTTCTGTATTCTTTGATTTTTTGGGAAAACTTTCATACATCTCTGTATTCTTTGATTTTTTGGGAAAACGTCCATACATTTCTTTATTCTTTGATTTTTGGGAAAACTTTCATACGTTTCTGTATTCTTTGATTTTTTGGGAAAACTTTCTTCATTTCTGTATTCTTTGATTTTTTGGGAAAACTTTCATACTTTTCTATATTCTTTGATTTTTGGGGAAAACTTCCATTCATTTCTGTATTCTTTGATTTTTGGGAAAACTTTTTATTTTTGTATTTGATTTTTTGGGAAGACTTCCATACATTTCTGTATTCTTTGATTTTTTGGAAAACTTTCATACATTTCTGTATTCTTTGAATTTTTGGGAAAACTTTCATACATTTTTATATTCTTTTATGTTTTTGGAAAACTCATACATTTCTGTATTTTTATTTTTTGGGAAAACTTCCATACATTTCTATATTTTTTATTTTTTGTGAAAACTTTCATATATTTCTGTATTCTTTGATTTTTTGGGAAAACTTTCATACATTTCTGTAATCTTATTTTTTGGGAAGACTTCCATATATTTCTGTATTCTTTGATTTTTTTTGGAAAACTTTTATACATTTCTGTATTCTTTGATTTTATGAGAAAACTTCCATACGTTTTTGTATTCTTTGATATTTTGGGAAAACTTCCATACATTTCTGTATTGTTTGATTTTTTGGGAAAACTTTCATACAATTCAGTATATTTTGTTTTTTGGGAAAACTTTCATACATTTCTGTATTCTTTGATTTTTTGGGAAAACTTCCATACATTTCTGTATTCTTTGACTTTTGGGAAAGTTTCCATACATTTTTGTGTTCTTTTGTTTTTGGGAAAACTTTCTACATTTCTCTGTTCTTTGATTTTTGGGACAACTTCCATATATTTTGTATTTCTTGATATTTTGGGAAAACTTCCGTACATTTCTGTCTTCTTTGATTTCTGTTGAAAACTTCCATATATTTCTGTATTCTTTGATGTTTAGGGAAAACTTCCATACATTTCTGTAGTCTTTTTTTGAGAAAACTTTCTTCATTTCTGTATTCTTTGATTTTTGTAGAAAACTTGCATACATTTTTGTATTCCTCAGTTCTTTGGGACAACTTTCTACATTTCTGTATTCTTTTATTTTTTGGGAAAACTTTCTTCATTTCTGTATTCTTTGATTTTTTGGAAAACTTTCTACATTTCTGTATTCTTTGAATTTTTTTTTTTAGAAAACTTTCATACATTTATATATTTTTGAATTTTTTGGGAAAACTTTCATACATTTCTGTATTCTTTGATTAGTTGGGAAAACTTCCATACATATCAATATTCTTAGACTTTCTGGGAAAACTTCCATACATTTCTGTATTCTTTGATTTTTTGGGAAAACTTTCTATTTTTGTATTCTTTGATTTTTTGGGAAAACTTCCATACATTTCTGTATTTGATTTTTTTGGAAAACTTTCATACATTTCTGTATTCTTTGAGTTTTTGGGAAAACTTTCATACATTTTTATATTCTTTTATGTTTTTGGAAAACTTTCATACATTTCTGTATTCTTTTATTTTTTTGGAAAACTTCCGTACATTTCTGTATTCTTTGATTTTTTGGGAAAACTCATATATTTTTGTATTCTTTGATATCATGGGAAAACTTCCATACATTTCTGTTTTGTTTTGATTATGGGAAAACTTTCATATATTTCAGTATTCTTTGATTTTTTGAGAAACTTTCATACATTTAAGTATTCTTTGATTTTTTGGGAAAAGTACGTTTCAGTATTCTTTGATTTTTTGGGAAAAGTTTCATACATTTCTGTATCCTTTGTTTGTTTTTGGGGGGGGGATGTGATTTTCGTAAGTTCTGAATTGGCCAAGAGGGTGTAGTCCGCTTGCTGTACGTAATTTTATTATTATTATTATTATTGTTTTAAAATTCTCAGTATCTTATCCCCTAGCGGTCTGAATGCTCTTGCAGACTAAAATTGTTGCCATGTTTACAATGGGTTGCTGTTAACCTGGCCGTGGCTAATTATGCAAACCGAGTTCTTAACAACTAAAAGTGTTCTTGATGACATTTTTCTTTGTTGACCTGTTTTTTTATTTTATAATACATACATACACACACACATATATATATATATATATATATATATATATATATATATATATATATATATATATATATATATATATGTATATATATATATATATATATATTATATATATATATATATATATATATATATATGTGTGTGTGTGTGTGTGTGTGTGTGTGTGTGTGTGTGTGTGTGTGTGGGTATTATATTTTAGAGACCTATTTTCATTATAAATATTGTGTATTGAGTTAATTCTCTTGTTCACATTCACAAAGTGTAAAGGTTGCAATGGGCTCTTAAAACTTCTCCGTTCCCAATATTATTAGGAATTCTTTCCTCTGAAAGCCTCGAAAACCCGCGGGAAATGAGTGACAAATTCTTCTTTCTAATTATCTTTCGAACCCACGTTGGCTAGAAGGCAGAGTGTGGGTATTGCAAGGCATTTGGTGTGGGTTGCTTGTCTTGTACACTTTTCTCTGCATGTATGAGAGTGGTCTTTTAAAGGCAGCTTAGGTTACATTTGGTACGTATTGGTCTTTATATATGAATAGTTATCGAACAACAGAGAGGGTATTAATACTGGGGCAAAGGCCCGAGAGATTCGTCATTCAGGAACGTCCCGTGATGACCGATTTATTGATAGTAATGTGACGCTGCAGCCAAAGAGGTCATTGAGGAAAGTCTTGAGCAGTTTTGTTTTGAATGCTGAGGAAGGTATGTTGTGGCTGTTAGAGGCGAATTGGAATGTAGTATGTTGTTGCTGTCATTAATAGGTTTTGTAGTAGCCTATATGACCCGCTGTCATTCGTGAAAGACAGGGCAAAAAGTGTGTTATTTTGATACACAAGATCCCATTGACTATATATATATATATATATATATATATATATATATATATATATATATATATATATATATATATATATATATCAAGAATAACATATTTCAAGATTAGAGAGTATCAATGAGGTCATCCAATTGGTAAATATTGTTGCCAGATGTTACTAATATGAACCGATGTAGGCTATGTGACGAGCGATAAAGTTTTATTTTAAAAATTGCCTAGTGGCTGAAGAGGAGAGCTACCATGTGTTGTGTGACAGCAAAGTAAGCAAAACGTGGTAGTCATTAAACGTATGTCCTCACATTCCAAAACTGCAGAGGACAAAAGCTACCTAATGGAATATATCTTATGAAAAGCGATAACCATTCCTTTACTTTATCGAGAAAAGTGGTTTGTCATTTATAGTGTCTAGTCAATTATAGTAGCCCATGGGATGTTGTCCAACATTAATTCTTGTTTAACAAAGTTCTGCAATAAATTAACCGTCGTACCTCACTCAGTAGCGGCAGGGAGGATTGCCTGTACTTTGTATTTTTCGTTATCGGAGACCTGACAGTTAGTGTTGTCATTTCAGTATGTGTGCCTGTAACAAGTACTTTGGTCGGCAGATAGCAAATAGGTTTGCCCAGTATTTATTGCTGTATAAGAATTTTGCTTTTACTGTTTCGTACCTGTCCTTGGTCAAACTGTCGCTTTTGTTTTTTTCTCTCTACCTATCCAAAGTAAACAAAAGCAAGTCTAGTGTGTGTGTGTATGTGTGTGTGCTCCAGATTTTTCTCTCTCTCTCTCTCTCTCTCTCTCTCTCTCTCTCTCTCTCTCTCTCTCTCTCTCTCTCTCTCTCAAGTGTAGCCCGCTAGGGACGAAACTTCCATGATGAAGAGCAGCACTCATTAAACAAAAACCGCAAGTGCTGAATTTTTTCTCGTCATATGACTCGTACTGTTTTTTCTTTGTTGTAATTGTATTTTTTTTGTTTCTGTTGGCGATAGCATTCGGCATCTGAACGTTAATAACACCAGTTCATGTCATTAGACATCTATTGTGCGATAAACATACGTATCACTTGAGTGGTAGGGCCCATGTTGGACCGTTATAATGAGTATATTACGTCCGAAACCCCAAGTGATTTTTTCCCCCTGCAGTAGTTGTTGTTACAAAGCTGGCCTCGCTCCTGCGCTCTCTCTTGCTGTTAAGAGCAGCCCGTAGTTCTCAGCTGTTAATCATGCCAGGTTTTTTTTTTACCTTCTTAAGCTCTTCTGGATCCTTCTATAAGGCTTCATTTCGTAAAACCTCGAGAGGTCACGTTATCTCTTATTATGTAGTATTGTTTGCTTTTTCAGATTTCATTTCAGTGTAAGTAAGTAGATGTTTAAATTTCTCCGTAATTTTTCATCTGCGATTTTTTCTACGTTATTTTAGCTGCATTATATTTTTTTATGTTGTATTTTTTTCGTAGAAGTCAGTCGTTCTGTGAGCTATACAATTTGTTTTAGCCTTCACTAATTTACAGTAGTTTAGTGCTAAGTTTATTTTGAAATCTCTGGATTTCTGCTGCCATCTTATAATCCCTTGTATTTTGCAATTTTCTTGGTGAACTGAACTTTGTGTACGTATTATCATTATATATACAGTATATACACATACATACACATACTGACGAAGTTTTTTTATGTAAGTAATAGGAAAACAATATATATACACATACATACATCCATACACATACACACACACACACACACACTGACGAAGTTTTTTCATGCAAGTAATATAAAAACAATACACAACACACACACACACACTGACGAAGTTTTTCAATGCAAGTAATATAAAAACAAACATTTCCCGATATTTTTTGTGCCAAGTTTCCTGACTTTTTTCTCACTAAGCCGGTCTAAGACTGGTGGAGGTCAGCGGGTACTGTTTCAGGGTGCGAGGCCAAGAGGTAGGCTACACACAGGACTCGTTTGTTAAAAGTTTGTCATTTGCCGTTTCTGCTGAATTTCGTTTGAACCTCTTTCCTTTCTTCGGATGATTCTCCGTCTGTTTTTCTTTCCCGGAGTTTTTCTTTTGTTTCTTCGTGATTAAGAATAATGCCATTATACTTGGAGCCGCTTTGCCCTTCATGATATGGTAAAGTTCATCTCTCTCTCTCTCTCTCTCTCTCTCTCTCTCTCTCTCTCTCTCTCTCTCTCTCTCTCTCCACTGGCTACCATTCCATATCATCTCTCATATAATCAGTTTTAACATTCTTGACGATTGGGTGGTGAATACTTTCAAATATCAGTTTTAACATTCTTGACGATTGGGTGGTGAATACTGTCAAATATCAGTTTTAACATTCTTGACGATTGGGTGGTGAATACTTTCAAATATCAGTTTTAACATTCTTGACGATTGGGTGGTGAATACTGTCAAATATCAGTTTTAACATTCTTGACGATTGGGTGGTGAATACTTTCAAATATCAGTTTTAACATTCTTGATGATTGGGTGGTGAATACTGTCAAATATCAGTTTTAACATTCTTGACGATTGGGTGGTGAATACTGTCAAATATCAGTTTTAACATTCTTGAGATTGGGTGGTGAATACTATCAAATATCAGTTTTAACATTCTTGACGATTGGGTAGTGAATACTTTCAAATATCAGTTTTAACATTCTTGACGATTGGGTGGTGAATACTGTCAAATATCAGTTTTAACATTCTTGACGATTGGGTGGGAATACTTTCATATATCAGTTTTAACATTCTTGACGAATGGGTGGTGAATACTTTCATATATTAGTTTTAACATTCTTGACGATTGGGTGGTGAATACTTTCAAATATCAATTTTAACATTCTTGACGATTGGGTGGTGAATACTTTCATGTATCAGTTTTAACATTCTTGAAGAATGGGTGGTGAATATTATATATTTACTTGCGTGGCAGGCTTACACAATTAGAGTGCATGTTTGCGAAAAATAGAATAAAAACAAGTTTATAAAAAAATTAACATTAAAAATGATAGTCTCAACTTTCAGTTTGTAGGTGTTTTCATGACTGAAGTTTGAAATGATGGGCTTTAAGCAGTTTTCTGTTCTCATTTGCAGTCGATGTATAAAACGAAAAAGAAATTTATCAACTTCCAGACTGCTAACACCTTTACGAACCACACTTTAAAGCGGAAAAACGTGTATTTGTGTGTGTGCGGGTGTGTTTCTATGTGTAGGGATGGTGTATTTATATGTATATATGTATGTAGTGGGTGATGTATTTGTTTGTAGGCCTATGTAGGGGTCGTGTAATTGTTCGTATGTATGTATGTAGGGGGTTGTGTAATTGTATGTATGTATATAGGGGGTTGTGTAATTATGCGTATATATGTATGTAGGGGTGGTGTATTTGTATGTATGTCTGTATGTAGGGGTGGTGTATTGTATGTATGTCTGTATGTAGGGGTGGTGTATTTATATGTATATATGTAGGGAGTGATGTATTTGTATGTTTATATGTATGTAGGGGGTGGCGTATTTGTATGTATATATGTTTGAATTCACTGGTTTGTTTGTGTGCTCGCGTGACTCTCGGTAGAAAATGCAACCAGTGAGAAGATATGATTTTGACGACCCAGTGGATGGCCTACGTGAAAATCGGTGCACCCTATCGATGCTGATTGCTGTTGCGGCGCTGCTGAGTATGAAAATCAATCCGTCAACGTCGCGTCTTGCGTCTTCGCATCAAAGCATTTCTCTGCCCCAACTGGTTAAGACCAGTCCTTTCCAATGGGTACAGTCATCCACTAATGCCGTGGAATTTAACGATGTAGGGTCCTTAACGCGGCAGAGCGTTTGGTTTATTTTTATCGATTTACTGATTTTGGAGGAAGGTTATGCTTATTATGCATACGTAGCCCGTTCCGGGTAACACCAGTTACTATATTCGACTCATGCGATGCGTGTATGTCATTATTTTTGAATGCAGAGGTCAGTGGCGCTGCAACTCAAATGCCATTCTATATCCAGGGTCTGGGTAATCTTGTACTTTTGTATACATCATAACAATGTTTAATCGTAACTTTAAATTGGTACTTTTATAAACACTGAAATTCGGTATTTTCGTCTTAAGCATCTAGGTAGGAGGGTCTTTGTCTTTTGTCAGTTGTGGACTGTCTTCATTTCTGGTGAATGAATGACTTAACTATTCTGTGTGCTATGGCTTCTTGTACCCAGCGCGGCGTCGTAGCTGAGGCCTACCTGTGTCAGGGTTCTGTAACTGTTGTGGATGAAACCTTCATAATGATCACTTTTTGATTTTCGTTAGTCTCAGTCTCGGTGTTAATGATGTTTTCACCAGGCAGTCTTCTGAGAAAGACGTAAAAAATATAAATGACGGTAGTTTTAAAAGAGGGAAGGTTAAAACTGTCAAAATAAAAGGAAATCGTGTCACATTTTGTACCTGAGACGGATGCCTCTTTCAGCGGCACAGAGAACTAAAGTTATGTAGGCCACTTGTACAAATAATCTGAGTAAATGCACATAGCCTACGTGCCCCCAGAAAGAGTACACGCGTAGTATTTTCGTGGTTAGTGTGTTAAAAAGTCAGTTTGTCAGCGTCGTGATGCGTCTTGTCAGTAAATGTTGCTTGACTCAAACATATATTTACCTGACAAGTAGTCAGTCATTCAAAAGAGTTGTGCATGTTGAGGTAAACCGCCTTTTGTTAAACGATTGACCTAGTTACATTTCCTTGCGTTCGCTGTCACGAGCAATACTGTGGTGATATTCTGCTACTGGCAGGAGTGAGATGGAGTAACCAGAAGCAAGAAAATTCGAATCCCTGGCAAGGTTGAAACTGTTTACGAATGTTCTTTTGAAACTCACTGTGCCCCTGTTAGCCTATGCAATAAATTTCTAACCTGGTAATTAGTCGACTGGTGGATTGGGGGAAGCTCGTAGATTGAGATTAGATTCAGTTACCTCTAGCGAAAGCAGAGACGTAACACATTATCAAGGCTCCTCATAAGGGAATAAAAGAATATTAGATATAGACAGAGAAAGAGAGAGAGAAGAAAGAGAGAATCTTGCGCGCCCCCAATCGTCCTTCTTTCCATTGGTAGGAAATAGTTGGATTTAGGCATTATATATATATATATATATATATATATATATATATATATATATATATATATATATATATATATATATATATATATATATATATATATATATATAGTCTATAGTGTTGATTGTACTATGGTTAGTTTTGATGTTGTCTCTTTATTTACAAAAGTGCCTGTAGCCCGCAGTTCATTGATGCTGAGATCAAAACTATTTATGATATTGCTTTGAAACTTAAATACCCAAGGACCTTTGTAGATGTAGCATGGAAAAGAACCAGGAAAACATTTTATTTAATAACAAACTTGAATTCAGCAAGCATAATATTCTCAAATTACTGTATGATGAAGGGTTTTTACAAATTCCTAGAATTTTAAAGCTTTTCAACATAAATGTTGTTTTCAGTAATTTTAATGTTAAGAGTTTAGTGATAAAAAATTCTCCTGAAGATGTTTCTCGCTGCATCTATGAAATTCACTCACTAGGTTGTGCATTTGTGATTGTAAGTTTATATTCAGTGGTGCATTTTACCAACAAATATTTGGTATGGAAATGGGCAACACTTTATCCCCACTCCTCTCAAACTTGTACATGGAATTCTTTGAAAAACGATATTTACCTAATATCATTTATACTCCTTTAAAGTGGTATAGGTATGTTGACAATATTTCAGCTGTTTTGTCTGCTGGTATTGATGTAAATGATTTACTCTCTAATTTGAATAACCAGGTACCATCCATTAAGTTTACTTTAGAATTAGAAAAGACAATTGCCTCCCTTTCTTAGATGTTTTAATACATAGAGAACCATTTCAATGCAAATTCAGTATTTATAGGAAACCAACCAACAACTTAACTTATGTCCATTTTTATTCAGGCCATCACCTTAACATCAAAATATCAATTTTTTCCTCTGTTTTTACGAGCTTTGCGCATTGTCAGTCCCCAGTATTTGGATCAAGAAATTGAATACATAAGAAAAATAGGGACAGATTTATGTTATCCTTCACATATACTAGATATTTGTTATAACAAAGCCCACAAAAAAGTTTTATAGTGAAAGTAACATGGAGAAAGAAACCCCTAAGAATATTCTTAGCCTGCCTTATTTTAGTAGTTTTGAAAACATAAAATCATTGTTTAAGCCTTTTAATATAGACCTCGTTTTTTCCTATAGTAACACTAAAAAGAATGTTAATAAAAAATAGCCCTGAAGAAAACAACAACATAATATATAAAATTCCATGTTTGGACTGCCCCTCTTTTTATATTAGCCAATCTAGCAAAGATTTAGATGTACGTATTAAGCAACATAAGTATTCAGTCAAAACTGGACAAACATCCAATGCTATATTCATTCATTTAAATGAAAACTCTCACAGGATAAATTGGACTGAAAGTTCCGTGATTGCCAGATCGAAAGATTTCTCTTAAAGAAATCTGTTGGAGTCCGCTTTTATCCAGCTTACTTCCAGCTGTAATTTTAACCTTAGAACTGGCATGTATTATTTGGACCCCTGTATTAGAAAAGTGTTCAAGAATGACCTAAAAGATAAAATCACTGACTTAATTACAAAGTAGTTACCTTATATATATTTTTTATGTATCCGTATGTTTAATATAATTTTTCATTTGTAAAAATGTTCATCTTGCAAAAATTATTATTGTTTACGAAAAAGAGAATTATTTTGTTGTACTAATATTTTTTGGGTGGTCAGTCACGCCCTTGTATAATCTTTTAATTGTCCTGTCCCTGCTTCTGAACGGTTGATCTTAATCCTTTGTAAAACCTCTTAAATATTTAAACCCGTTTTGGCAGTTCTACTAATTCTTCAATTGTGTTGGATTCCAGGTACATACTTTTCCTTTATAATCCCCATCTGTCATTTATATGAGCTTTCTTTGTAAACTTACTGTTATATTTCTTCAGTCTGCTAAGTAAAGGACGAAAGAGTCGAAAGACCTCGCAGCACTCCCTTTCCCTCGTGGAGTTTAGCTCTATTTATATATTCATCACGTTCCATATTTTCGTGATTCAGTTATACATATATATATATATATATATATATATATATATATATATATATATATATATATATATATACATATATATATATATATATATATATATATATATATATATATATATATATATATATATATATATTAAATTTTATCACATACACAATTGTTCTGTGCAAGAAGAATTACTAAAAGAACTTCATTCAAACTGGATGGTATCTAATGGAGTATTTATTCAGAAAAAGTTAGAAGCTTTCTTGGACAAACAGTCCACATTATCAAGTGTGCGTAGCCTACTTGATAATGTGGACTGTTTGTCCAAGAAAACTTGTAACTTTTTCTGAATAAATACTCCATTAGATACCATCCAGTTTGAATGAGGTCCTTTTAAATATATATATATATATATATATATATATATATATATATATATATATATATATATATATATATATATAGTATACAGTATAATGTATATATAGTTAAATGAGAAAATAAGTTAGTGTCATTTATACCTACGTGCGAGAGAGCTTTCTGTATAAGTATGCTTTAAGTCTGACAGTAGGTAGGCACATAAGTATATTACTGAGTACCGATCAGGATGAATAGTTTCTGCCTTGGCGTGATCAGTAGTAATTTCATGTGCAATGCATTTGAAGGTAAAACGGAATGTCCCGTTCAGGGGAGTGTGCCTGTAGATGTTCTGTTTGAGGCACAAGTGTTTTGGGGGCTGTCGCTTTGATGCATTTCACATTCAGCTTACTGGCTGGTGTAGATTTATAAGGATTCCCAACTTTCCTAAGGTTTTATGATTATTATTATTATTAGTCACATATGACAGTTTTATCCCCAGTGCCCACGTTATGATGATGTTCTGATATTTTTCCTAAATTCAAGAAAATTCTCCCTCCCCCCTCATCCCAGCCTAGACGCACAAAGGGATACCGTGCTTTAAAAAACAGTGAAATGGCGCCAATTACCATTCTTTTGCAATTTCAAATCAAGCCACTTAATATACTAGCCTCTGCATAGCATGCTCGCTGAAGTTTCTCTTGGTCTCCGTAACGCATTCTTGAACCTCATGGTATGCTTGTAAAAACTATCTGCTGTCAAGGTATGTGCCATCCTTTTCCACCTTGACGGTATGACGTATTCATAGGCGTATGGCGTGTCCATTTAATAACCCTGGACGTAATGCAAGTTTTGATGATCGGTTGTAGTTTTGCAACTTTTTTCCTCAAAGACATTAAAATGAAGGTAAAAAACAAAACAAAACAAAACAAAAAAGTTCGTCCGTTAAGGAAATGGACTAGCCTCTTGAATCTAGATTGAATGTTCATCTTTAGTGCAGAGAAAAATAATTTCATGCGTGTCGGTGTGTGTGGTAAGTTTACAGTGTCTTCTTCAATCTTCAGGGGAGTAATTAAGAGAGTTGGCGAGGTACAAGTGAAGCCAGATGTAATGCGCACAAGGAGTGTATTATTATTATTATTATTATTATTATTATTATTATTATTATTATTATTATTATTATTCGGAAGGTGAACCCTCCTATTCATAAGGGAAAAGTCCACAGGGGCCATTGACTTGAAATTCAAGCTTCCAGAAAATAGTGTTCATTCGAAAGAAGTACAGTAGGTAAAGGGGAATACAGAAAGAGAAGACCAGTTATTAGAAAACACATAAGTTAACAAATAAATAAATAAATGATTGAAAATGTAAGTAAAGTATTAAAATAAAGTGGAACCGTATTAGGGTAGTAATGCATTGCATGTTGATTCAAGAATTGTATTAGGGTAGTAAATTATTATTGTACTGATATTCTGCGTATAAGTTCGTGTTATGACGACGAGAATCAAGTAGCTTGTATCTCTCTCCTAGATATAAGGGATCAGAAGCCTACTTAGGCTTCTCAGTTGTAGACTCTGCCGCCTCCACGATCCTCTCTTCATGGCACACGTCGGGCGTCACACTGCAATAAAGGCTGTGCTTTTGGTAGAAACCTTAGCGCCAGCTGGTTTGATCTGTCATTCCTCCCGTTCCCTTCCAGGATTTTGAACTCGGTTATCGCATAAGGCGTGGGTTGTTGTTGGGGGGACTGATAAGAAACTTCTTTGTTGAGCCATGCTTATTTTTGGCTGCTACATAAATGGCATCCTTGGTCATTTTGTTTGTAGCCTGTGAAAATATTTGGCTGCACTTTCAAAGGATGATATTTGACTTTGTGTTATAAAGAAGGTTATGTGCCTTCATGCTCTCATTATCTCATGATTATGCCATAAAATGAAAAAGTAATATGCTGAAAAGCTTATGATTTTTTTCTACCATGAATCATTACTCGTCGCCGAGTGATAAAGAGTTTGGAAGGACAAGGTGTAAGGCGCAGCCAAGGATTTTAGATGCCCTTTTAATGATACTTTTTTATATGGCTGCCGTAATGGAGAATGCGCAGATTACAGTAGCAAGATTGAGTATATTATTTAAGAATATCATTTTACATCGTCGAACTTTCTAAAACTAACATAATTTTTCAGCAAATAACGTACTTTAACTAAAGCTGTAATCATGTCTAGCACCAAAAATGACTTTTAAAAACTCGTAACTTCTCTTTAGAAAGCTTACGTTAAGTATAAATCAGAGCTTTCTTTAGCATGAATGAACCTCTGGAAACTCATCTATTTTATTAATCATTATTATCAATAATTATAACTCTAGTGAATGATAGATCTATGGTAACTTTGACCTTAGTAACTGATTATACTGCACTTACTGTATGCTATGCTTCTATATCTGTGAAGTTTCATCTCTGAGAATCGCAGTTATGTAAGATGGGTTCGAAGTGATGCTGGTAAGCCTTCTCTGTGGTGCATTGTGCGGTTAGTGCTGTAGAAGTTTTCTGCACAGAAATTCATCCACAGTTCAGCAGTTTTTATTGTGAATGTTTTATTGCTCTTTGTCCTTTATATTTTTTTTTTTTAAATGGGGGAGCTATTCCCAAAAGACTAGACAGCTTAATGAGATGTCATTATATATATACATATGTATATATAATGTACATATACATATATATGATATATATATATATATATATATATATATATATATATATATATATATATATATATATATATATATATATATATATATATTTATCGTATATTTTTAATATTAAAACTCTCTCTCTCTCTGATTTCATGATTTGATTTATAATAATAATGGTAATAATAATAATAGTAATAATAATAATTTACCGTATATGACAATATAGTCTAGTATTCATGACATCCTTAACGCCCGTGTGCCAGATCTTGTGCCAAATGTTATTCTCCTTTTAGATGCAGAACATCTGTGGTACATGGTGCTCTTATTACGCCATGAGCTCAGGTTTTAAGGCCAAATATATTCCCGAGAGAGAGAGAGAGAGAGAGAGAGAGGAGATAACCTTGGGGTTTTGGATAGTGATGTTAATTTTGTTCTCAGTGTTAGTTAGAGGAAGAATTTCTTTAACATTAAAGTGCTTTTTGAATATTCAGGAAACCTCTTATTCGCTATGCAGGATAACTTTAAATTCTCTCTCTCTCTCTCTCTCTCTCTCTCTCTCTCTCTCTCTCTCTCTCTCTCTCTCTCTGTTAGTTATTTGCGTATTGGTAAGCAAGACACATTTTTGTTAGTACCTCTTGTCATCCAGCAGTTTTTACATTCTCTCTCTCTCTCTCTCTCTCTCTCTCTCTCTCTCTCTCTCTCTCTCTCTCTCTCTCATAGAACTTTTAACAAAAAAGGAATAGACGTATTCGTGTCAGGTGTCACAGTCGTTTAACCGATGTTGGAAAGTCACAGGCTGAAGAGTGTTTATGTATGAGTTTAGAATAAAGTAGTTATTCGATGAAAAACTATTTATTAATAATGGTACTAAAGCTTCTTGACGGAATATATTTTATCAAGGATCTCCTTTTGGTCAGTCATTAGTTTAGAATAATATAGTTGTTTGTATAAAATCTATTAACGTATAATGGTACTGAAACTTCTAGACAAAACGTAACTTAACAATGGACTTCCTTTTAGTCAATGATTGGTTTAGAATAAAGTAGTTATTTGGTTAAAAACTGTTTACGTATAGGCTAATGGTACTGAAACTTTTCGACAAAATGTATTTTATTATGGCGCTCCTTTTGGCCATCATTAGTTTAGAATAAAGCAGTTATATGTATAAAAACTATTTACCATTAATGGTACTGAAACTTCCTGACAAAATGTATTTTATCATGGCGCTCCTTTTTGGTCAATCAGTCATTAGAATAAAGTAGTTATTTATATAAAAACCATTTACGATTAATGGTACTGTACTTCCTGACAAAATGTATTTTACCATGGCGCTCCTTTTGGTCAATCAGGTGATATTAAGTATAAATTTTATATGTGGTACATTGATCAGTTTTCATGACCAAGTGCGGTCTTGGTTGGATGGAGCCAGAGTTCCACACCAGGTGCGCCATTCCTCATAAAACCCACCACTCTTACTGGCCGTCTTTGGGCAAGGGCCCACTGTGGCAAAAGACCTGTGTAATCTAAACCAAGCACCGACCACCATAATCAGTAATGCATTATTTCCTTACATCCAGAAGGCCACTGCATCCCTCAGCACCTTCGCCGAAGTAGTTCCCAGATTTCTCTTTTCAGTTACTTTATTTTCCTGTTCTCCCATGCTTTGGTATTTTGTTATTTGCGTTCCCTTCGTATGCATAATCTTGATTGTTTGAAGAGACGGTTTCCTTTGTTTTTTCCTTCAGTTTATCTCTAGACTTCGTTGGTGAATGACATTAAGTTGCCCCTCCCTTTGCTGTTGTTGTTGGTGTAGATTAAGCCAGCCTTGGAGTGGTACGAGCTGCTGCTTCTTCAACAGCCCTTAAAAACTACATTTAATTTTTCGCTCATAACAGAGATATTTCTCAGCTGGTCTTGTGAATCCCAGCTACTACTAGCTTTTCCATACAGATTTTCACAAGGAAATTATCGCATTGGCCTCCCTGTACTGAAGGCCAGTACCCCCATGTGTACTGCGTATTATAGCCTGTTATTCTATCCTTTTTTCACTTGTCAATTTCAGTATTAAATAGCCAGAGAATATATATATATATATATATATATATATATATATATATATATATATATATATTCTCATATAAACTCCCATTCCAGCAAACTCCTCTTTCACGGAAAAATCAGTGAACGAGACCATCTCTTTTGACTCTATGCTATTGCCGTCTCTTTCACTTCATTGCAGACGTTCATACTTCTTTATCTTCCTCATTCAGCCACACATATACACAGTAGTCTTACTGTGCAATTTGCTCTTCACGATTTCGTCAGCTTCAGTAACTCTGTCCCATGTTCTCATGGGGAAGGCCTTTTCATTCCCAACCAGAGCCACCAGACATTGTTTCAGGTGAACGTACCGTGTCGTTTCCTGCCTGCTGCTGTGTGAGGAGGAGCACGGCAGTCGTGCGCGCGCTGAATGGAGTGAATAAGTACTGTACTTGTGATCGCTGGGAAGGTCATAACAGATACCGGATGTACTCTGTAGACCGGTCGGTCCCATCCTCTCTAGGGAACGGAATAGAGGCTTTCGTCGCTCCAGCTTTTACGCCCTCTCTCTCTCTCTCTCTCTCTCTCTCTCTCTCTCTCTCTCTCTCTCTCTCTCTCCAGTGCAAGTAGTAGCACGTTCTTTTCACAACTCAGTGGACAGTGGTCGGTCCGAAGCTGGAGGAAAAGGGAACACTGGATTTGTGCCTTTAAAAAATGTTCGAATCTCCGACCGGCCAGTGAAGAACAAGAGGAATTTGTTTCTGGTGATAGAAATTCATTTCTCGCTATAATGTGGTTCGGATTCCACAATAAGCTGTAGGTCCCGTTGCTAGGTAACCAACTGGTTCTTAGCCACGTAAAAATAAATCTAATCCTTCGGGCCAGCCCTAGGAGAGCTGTTATTAGCTCAGTGGTCTGGTTAAACTAAGATATACTTTTTTTCTTCTCTCTCTCTCTCTCTCTCTCTATATATATATATATCTATATATATATATATATATATATATATATATATATATATAAATATATATATATATATATATATATATATATATATATATATATATATATATATATATATATATGTGTGTGTGTGTGTGTGTGTGTGTGTGTGTGTGTGTGTGTGTCACGTCCCTCAAATTCAAATGATCTCAGTTTTAAATTATAATTGACAACATTACTATATACTTGTAATCCCGTTCGAGAAATTTATATAGCATAATGAAAATACATGTCCTGATCTAAAGAAATTAGGAGTTTTTTATATTATTATTAAAGATATATTTTGTTATGGCAACAGTGTTGTTTATAGCAGATAAAGATAGTTCTTTATAAGCAGACTGATATACAAAGCCTTGGCCGGAGACAGTCTTACCGGAAGTAGCCTCCCCATACACAGCCACAGCTAATAAAGGTAAATGAATCTGAAGTTGAAGAGAGAAGCGTGGAGGTGTAACCGCATCTGGCTTCACCCTCTGGTAGGATGAGGTAATTGCTTTTTTTTTTTTTTTTTTTTTTTTTTAGCTTAAAAATAGGGTGGGTGGTTTTGTGATAGAAAATTGAGAGCTGTAAAGCTTATTCAATTTTCATAATTTCACAGTTCGTTACTCGGTTCAGGCTTGACTTTTTCGGTTAGCGTTGTCGTGTCGAAAGATCCCGAGTTCGGTTCCGGCCTTAGTTGGAGCAATCTGGGTCAGCTAAAAATGAAAGAAAAAAACATTTTTGGCCAATCGGGGTACGAAAAAGTGGAAAGAGAAGATTGACAGACATTATCGATCAGTGCTTCGTCAAAGCAGTCTGGAAAAACTCACAAGAGAAAAAGAGAAATGTACGTTCTCGTGCGGCAAATCTTGGAGAGTTACTGTAAATCAAGTCTTTCATGGAAAATTAGAACAAAAAACAATCCAAAGAAACCAAGTTCTTCCAAAGAGCAGGAAAAACCAGTATGATATACATGTTCTTTTGCAGCATTTCGGGTTTATATATATGTATGTGTGTATGTCTGTCCTATTCTCAAAGCTATGAAATTTTAAAAAAGTTAAAACAGGATCAGACTTAAGAAAAAATTGACACAAAGCAATAAAAGTATAAAAGCAAAGCATTAGATAAAGGGACAAAGTAAACCGAGCAGTAATCGAATGCGGAGACAGTGATACTTAGGGGCCCATTTGGTTCCGATGGTTCCGATGGAAACAAACAAAAGGTACCCAGGAGTTGACGTGGTCTGAATATTTAACTACGAATTAGCTGTTTGATGAAGAGTGGTTCAAGCAGCGATAACTGATAGTCGTTTGGAGCCTTGCCAATTATTTTGAAGTCTCGTATTTTTACTGATTTTTTTCTTGCGTGATCCCTTTGGCATGAGAATTCAGGGGTTGATAGTCTTTCACCCATTCGGTAACTAACGCCACGATGAGTTTATTCTCACCTTCAACAACCTACAAGTGGAGCCCACATATTTCCCCAGGTCACATCTGGGCCAATTAAACAGACAAATGACTCCAGAGGTCATTAAGGGTTAAGCTTTTCTTTTATATTTAAACAAAGACCCAATCGTCATTGGGTTACCTGGTATTACTTTAAGCTCAACGGCAAGTGTATGCTTTTTAACTGTTTTTCGTAAGTCCTAAAAACAAAAATGTTTATCGTAAATTAAAGGTACACTTGCATGAAGTGACAATTTAGGAACTGATGGTAATTTAAATTTTGGGTAAAAATATAAAAAGAATTTATAAAGGAGTTTATAAAAAAGCTTGGAAAAAATTTTCAAAATATATATATATATATATATATATATATATATATATATATATATATATATATATATATATATATATATATATATATATATATATATATATATATATATATATATATATATATATATCTATATATCTGTGTGTGTGTGTGTGTGTGTCTGTCTGTCTGTCTGTCTATAATACCCATGTTCTTTCAAGGCAAATTAGACAAAAATCTATAAGAAATTATTGTGTTGCCTTTATAATATCATTGTTGAACAGTGGACATCGTCATCTCTTATCCAGTATAGCGTAGGAGGAAAAGCAGTGAGAAATATCCCCGACTTCTAGAATGGCCGAGTGTTTTGAAACTGGGATCAAGAAATGCCTTAGGGGTAGAAGTCCAGAGCTTGATGGTAGGCGGAGAGAATAAGTCGTTTTTTATTCGATTGAAATTGAGAACTAGGATAATGGTTAATAATTATTTGAACGCGGGAAGATACTGGCTGCAAAGGGGAACGTGCCAGTGAGTTGGAGGCTCTGTCGCTTTTGCCAAAGCCCCTCCATCTCGGGGAAAGGTGGAATATACGTCTACACCCGATTTTATGAGTGACTTACTCATTTTTTTGTTTCAGTCACTACCAGAGATAAACGACGTGCCAAGACCATCATCGAGTATTTACTCCGAAGTAGTCCGCGTTTGGTTCATTAACTCGTAATTAGCCAAGTGATTAAGAGGACAGACTTCAAAATATGGAGGATATTCTGACACGGCATTTATTGGGTTTTGCTCCTTTTATCTTCTTTGCGTGGTATCTTGACTAGCTCGTTTTTAATATTCAAGCAAGTGGCCTTGGCTCTTGGTAACAGGCGTGGTATTTATGGGGACGAGGAACGGTTACAGATGGTAAGACGGGCTGAGATAAGTGTGTACGCCCTGGGTATAGTTGGTAGGGAGTTTATCGTTGATGTGTGTGTGTATATGTATGTATGTATGTATATGTATATATATATATATATATATATATATATATATATATATATATATATATATATATATATATATATATATATATATATATATATATATATAAACGCCCTTGCTTTCCACCTGAGAGACCTGGGTTCGACGACGTGAGTCAGAAATTTATTTCTGTTCCACACGTGATTGTGTGTAGATGATTTCTATATATATATATATATATATATATATATATATACATATATATATATATATATATATATATATATATATATATATATATATATATATATATATATATATATATATATATATATATATATATATAGACTGATAATGTCGCATTTTCACGGAGAAAGATTTTGCCTTCTGTTGTTTCACTTTCATCATGGCCTTATAAGACCATTTAAGGCTATTAGAAATTATGATCCATATAGGCTTAAACGAAAACTAACCTTTTGACTTCTTTTAGCTATCTCCAAATTGCTCAAACTTTCAATCCTTCTTGAGACTGATTCACCCCTTTTCGATACCCCACAGACCATCATGGCCCAAAAGACATGTTAAAAATTTCTTTCATGTGTATTTCAATGCATTCATTCTCATTGTAAGACACGACGTCGTTTCGTAAACCAACAGACACGACAAGACGCGACAAGTCGATAGGTCGAAATCTTTCTTTGCCGTATCGGTAGCTGAGTTGTTTAACGACGCCTAAAAACAAAACAGTCAAACAGAAGAATATAATTTAGTTTTATCATTACTATAGTCTATGGTTGTTCAAATAGTACTAAAATTGCTTGTCATGGTACTTGTCATCCAGCATCATCCATTTTACAATTGCTGTGTAAGGGTTTCATCTGTTGGCTTTTACTTATTCACAGTAGGTAGGAGCGCCATAAGAACAAGTTGTTATGTAGGCCTACCTATTACTAAGTGTGTCAGGGTAGGGCACCACCAGGACTACTGAAGTCAGCTTTAAATTGAGTAGGCTTGTAATTATTCGTAAAACTTTACTTCATCAGCCACCACCTTGTAAGGGACTCCAGAATTCCCCTTTCCTCTATTTTTTTTATATGTGAATTCAGTAAACTGTTCTCTTTCTTAGCAAGTGGCAAAGCAATTTCCGGTGTTTCTCTTGTTTAATTTGGAACACGCCATACACCTGTGCCAGACCCAGTTGTTGATTGAGGTCAGTGGCGTGCCAGTGTGGTGTTGTATTGGATGAACCTCGTCCGAACTGGCTTGAGTCTGTCGGATAATGTGCATCGGCCCTTGCCGTGTAAACGGTAGTATGAATGACAGGGGATATTGGCGACCGCCCTTGTGATGGGGAGCAGTTACGTTCCTGCGGGATTCAAGGAATGTGGGAACATTGGTTTGCAGATTTAAATTGGAAAGCATGAAACCATCTCTGTATAAACTGTGCTGGACGTAGGGGTGCTGCAGACTTTTGTGTGAAATTATCAATTTGGATTCTTGTTTTTCATTCAGATTTTGGATACAATGCCTATGTATTAGAGTGTAGTTCCTTTGTAGCCTCGAAAAAAAAACCCGTAGGTTTGTGGTTGAATCAGGTCTCGGTTTGGAAATTAATGAACGGAGCAACATGGCAGCAGTTTTCCTTGATCCATTCGAGGCCTCAGTCTCGAAAATAGGAAGAAGTACTGGAAATACACAAGTGTTGTCAGATTTATGGGTACCACATGTGCGTTAGCAACTGACGAACATATATATATATATATATATATATATATATATATATATATATATATATATATATATATATATATATATATATATATATATATATATATATATATATATATATATATATTCATATATAATATATATTCATATATAAATTGTATATATATGTATGTATGTATAAACAACCTGTAGGTAGGTAATATTAATCCAAAATACTGGGATCTCCAGTAATTCAGTTAAGGTATGAAAAATTAGTTATTAGATTATTCATAAGGGAGAGCTTTTATACGGTAGTTGAGCTTTAAACGGTCGTATAACCCCTGTGATCCGACCTATCAATTAGCTGTGCATGATATTGTGGAGAAGGTAGAGGCCTGTGACGCATGCATAGGCGAGAACGTTCGCAGATGGGCTTCGATATGTGAAGGTTGTGAGTGATGTCTCCTGACTTTCATCCTACCTTTTGAAGTTCGTCAGACCAACCGGAAGTATTGTCATTACCGCATAATTACCGCTCGTCCTTGTTCTTTTTACATTAATGTTTTTGTTTGAAGAGTCACGAAAACAAGGAACTGCTTTCCCTTCCATGTGTTGGAGAGAGAGAGAGAGAGAGAGAGAGAGAGAGAGAGAGAGAGAGAGAGAGAGAGAGAGGATGCCGGGCTAACTTCAACAGCCAGGTGTTACTTGATTTAGGTGTTTGCTGTTTATTCCTTTAATTGCTGCCTTTTTTTTGTTTACGTTTTCTTCCTTTTCGCTTCTTTAAGCACTCTGGTTAAGGTATGACAGGTTATAATGTTTCTACTTTTTGAGTAGCTTTATTAGTTGAGATTCCTTGATATTTCGTCTAAAGTAGATCTGACAGTAGGGTCTACTTGTATGTGAAAGGGTAGGTCTACCAGCATCAGATACAAGACAGGTATGAGCTGGCAACTTCATCCCAAAAAACTGCCAAGAACCGGAAGTCTAACACCTTTGGGCGTCACGTTCCTCGGAGGGGAAGAAGACGTGTTTTATAGATATATATACATATACATATATATGTATATTATATATACACATACATACATATGTATGTATGTATATATACAGTATATATACACACGCACACACATACACACACACACAATCATAAACTTAATGACATTACATCCATATATTTGCACTGGAAAGTGAAGGTTGTGAATTATTTTTAACACATTTGGGGTTGCGACCTTGAATGTGTTACAGTATTGCGTTAAAATCCTTCTGGTTTTGTTGGGGGGGGGGCGGTTTGAAGGATAGTTAGCGAGTAGAAATTGCTATCCTCTTAAGAAGGAAGGCCTCCTTGATTGTCATTTGAGAGTAATTGCAGTTCTGTTGAAAAGACAGACAGGAATATTAATTGGTTGTTAGTGGGGAGGACTTTTTCTTTTTCCACTGGCTCAAGGGAATACTATTGGTTTTCTGTAAAAGAAAACTATTGTGCCAACTTTGTCTGTCCGTCCGCACTTTTTCTGTCCGCCCTCAGATCTTAAAAACTACTGAGGCTAGAGGGCTGCAAATTGGTATGTTGATCATCCACCCTCCAGTCATCAAACATACCAAATTGCAACCCTGTAGCCTCGGTAGTTTTTTTTTTTTATTTAAGGTTAAAGTTAGCCATGATCGTACTGGCACCGTCATAGGTACCAACAACACAGGCCACCACCGTACCGTGGCTGAGTTTCATGGACCGCGGCTAAGAATTTCATGAGCCGTGGCTGAGGCCACCACCGGACTGTGGCTGAGTTTCATGGGCCGCGGCTGTACAGAAAACTCGATTGCGCCGAAGAAAGTTCGGTGCATTTTTAACTTGTTTATTATTTCGTTTAATTGAATAATAATTTTTAAAGCAGCTTTAGGTCTCCCAGCTATTCTCTCTCTCTCTCTCTCTCTCTCTCTCTCTCTCTCTCTCTCTCTCTCTCTCTCTCTCATAAAATGCTCGATATATATTGAATGTATTGTTATATATAATAATGAAGTTTTTGATTGATGAATTTATGAACTGATTAATGAAAGTAAATTTTGAAATTTCTTATATGCCAACGTACAATTCCCCAATTAGGCCATAGAAAACTGAACTGCATTTATTTGACTGGGTAATTACAGAAGACTGGATCTCGGGCAAGTGACTAAGAGCACCTGGTGATTTATAGTGATGGTGTGTGTGTGTGTGTGTGTGTGTGGTTGAGTCGCTTAAGCAGGTGCTTTACTTTAAATGCTCTGTAGAACAATGGACCTAACACTTCTCTCTCTCTCTCTCTCTCTCTCTCTCTCTCGTAATAGTGTATGCTTGTCCATATTATGTTTTAATTATACACTGCCAGTACAATACAAATCCTTCAGTACCTTGAGTCATTACTATCAGCATATCTAGAGCGAATCTCCTTTGGTTTGTTGCGCGATGAATTTTACCTAATTGATAAAAGTTCCGTCTACTGTTGAAAGGGAGACAGACCTTCTTCCCCCCACACACACACACACACACACACACACACACACACACACACACACACACAAATACACAGACACACCTGAGCAGGTATTGCAAATGTATAAGATTTTTTATTTATTGTCTTTGTTGAATGATGTCTTTTATTCTTTTCTAAAAGGGGAATGTAACTACTTCTCCCCCTTCACCTTCCCCTCATATTTCCCCTTCCGGTTCCTCCTCCCCTCCCCTCCCCTACCCTTTCCTTCCCTTCCTCCTCCTTTCCCCTCCCCTTACCCCCTCCCAATCACCCTCCCCTCAACCTTCCCCTTCCGATTCCCCTCCCGTCACCTCCTATTTCCTCCCGTCAATTCCCCATTCCCCCTCATCCTCTATCTTCTTTCTTTTCTCCCTTTCCCCTCTTCCCCCACCTCCTCCTCCCAACTCCTCCTCCCACCTCCTCCTCCCCCTTCCCTCTTCCCTCCCACTACCCTAGAATGTTATTCAGTTTTCACGGGCCTACCTGCAGGTTGTTATTCAGAGTTTATCTGGGCAGCACCGGGTTGGTCAGCTAATATATGTATATATATATATAATATATGCAATTTTATATATATATATATATATATATATATATATATATATATATATATATATATGTATATACAGTATATATAAGATTAAGTGCTTACAAAATATTTTTTAATCAATATTACTATTTTTATGGCAGGGCAGATGAGACTGGGAACTACTAGTATAATCCAGCATGAAAAAGAATGACAGAAGGTAATGGAAATAGAAATGATAGAATGATCACGGTTAAAAATGACAACTTGGGCCACTGGTGGTCACGGTCATGGTTATTCTGTCGTGTGTTGTATTATTGCATATAATGAGCGAGCATTAATCTTACTCGGCGAGCTACGTCAGAATGGAATACTCGTGTAGTTCCACAGTAATCAAAATAATAGCATGAAGATTGTACAAAAAGAATTTTCACGGAATATAGGATCAGTCTTATTTCGGTGTAATTTGTCATCGGGTTTAGAACGCGAGGCCGCATAATGCAATTCTTGATTACGGATCTTTCCTAGATAGTGACCCCCAATGGTTTTGACCCGGTATGTATCCACCTTTGCGGCGTATTTAGTACAGGTCCGTTGGGGATGACCGTAAAAACCAAAAGACTGTAAATATCGTAATGATAATGACCCCAAGAAATGTTAGCCCTAGATAACGACCCCCGAAAACCCTTGGGGGTCACTATCTAGGGAAGATCCGTTGATTACATAGGCTACTCTCTGAAGCCATTAGATGCTGAGACTTTCAGTTCTCGTAGTCACCAGTTTAAGCTCTGGTGTTTAGTCCAGATAGGAGAAGAGGCAAACACCAGATAACAGAAGAGGCTGTGGCGTGGGGTTAATGACATTACTTGTGAAATACCTTTTGTAATTGGGACGGGCAACACACTTGCTAAGTCAGGTGCCAGCGTAGATATATCACACGACGAGATATATCACATGATGAGTCCCGAGAGCTCAAATAGAGGAAAGTTAGTTGGAGTAGGATAGAAAAGACTCGGTTTTCCTTTTTAATGAGTTTGTCTGATGTTATCCTAGAGGTAAGAAGTGGAAAGCTGTGATAACGAAATGCAAACGTGGGCGGGCAGACCCAACTGCAGTATTTGCGATTTTTTTTTACTATGTTTATTTATAAAGCTGTTTAGTAGGCTGTAGATGTTGTTTATCTGGTTGTTAATTTATATTATATATTTATATATACATATATATATATATATATATATATATATATATATATATATATATATATATTTAATTAATTATATATATTCACGTTTCAAGTGATAGATCAATTGGTTGCAGTTTATATATATATATATATATATATATATATATATATATATATATATATATATATATATATATATATATATATATGTGTGTGTGTGTGTGTGTGTTTGTGTATGTTTATTCTTGTATAAATATACATGTGTACATTATGTAGTTTAATTTTTCAAGTGATAGGTATTTTGGTTGCTTGTAGATCCAGCGCCGCGTGTTTCTTGGTTTCCAGTAAACCAGACTAGAATGGACAGTGTCGCCCATTCTGGTGGTATTCTCATAAGAATATGGCGTACGATCATTTTAGCGAAAGTATTACATTTCATTTGAATAATTTTTCCTTGATTTATCACATATATACGACGCCGTCCAGGATGTTGAATTGATCAGAAATAATTTTACTTCCTAAAACTAAACGTCGTTGTATATCGTGTTCATCAGAGTAATTTTCAATACTGATGTCTGCCCATGACTGGATTGGAAATTGACTGACAATCACATGATTGGTTGGAAATTGCCTATCGGTCTCCTGCCTCTCGGAGAGGGTAGCCCACTGATACCAGATGGTAGTCTGTCTGCTTTGCTTGGCTGATTAACAACGTCGTAATCAAGGGATTTTATTTTTAGTTTTCTGTAAAAGAAAATGAGATGGCTATTTGTCTGTCCGCCTGCACTGTTTTATGTCCGCCCTCATATCTTGAAAATTACTGTGGCTAGAGGGCTGCAAATTGGTATGTTGATCATCCACCCTCCAGTCATCAAACATACCGAATTGCAACCTTCTAGCCTCAGCAGTTTTTATTTTATCAGGTTAGCCGTGGATCTTGCGTCGGGCAGCAGTTAAGGAGGCGTGCGGCGCACTTTAACTAACCGCATCTGGGGAGCAATTGAGCCACTGGCCGGTAGTAGGATAGTTTTATAAAGCATTATGTGTTTTACAGAAAACTCTATTGCGCCGAAGAAACTTAGGCGAATTTTTTACTTTTTATTTTTGTTTGTTACTTGCTATATACTATTTTTTTATTACTGTTATACAAGTAGCGCTATATACAGATATATCCGCCGTATGTTTATTCACCTGGTGTTAGGAAAGCACAGTTCATTAAAATGGTGTTAATCAGCGCCCACGTTTTTATTACGCCATTAGCTTTTTACAGGTGTAGCTTGGCAGCTGTTAATTTGCGATGATTGTACTTCATGGTTAAAGGTACATTGACCTACTTTAAATTGAGATAGCGAGTCTTATTTTAGGCTATGGCAAGGTGTAGCTCTCTGAATATTTTGTGTAGGTTCTGGTTAATTGCTGATTGTTTTAAGGGTATAGTCACATTCTGTATGGACAGTAGCTATATTCAGACAAGCTCATATCCTAAGACAGTATCATATTCTAAGCTAAATTCATGTGTCTCAAAAGAGAGACAAGTTAAGGCTTTCAGGAAACACGTAGGAAAGCTGAGAGTTCTGCATTCTAGACGTGAATGTTATTGAATTATCTGGGGTTGTCTCGTGTATTTGAAAGTTTATGACCTCTCCTATATTGACAGTAGCCCTTGCAGCTGTGAAATCAGCAACACTTAACAGGCTAATATTTATTACTATTCTCGAAAGAAACTGAGAAGAAATAAATGAAGGACTGTAAGGCCTAACCTCCTTAAACTCTCCTCTTCAAAGAGCAAAAATTGATTGTCGGGAAAACACGTAAGTTTGGAGAAAATCCCGAAACATTGTTAGAAAGGTTGGTTTGCTTTACCATAAGAGTTGTTCATTAATGTGCATTAATTCCACAATGCTTCATTTCTAATTTTATATGAGATGTTTTTTATACTAATTATGTCATATCTTTTCTTGCAGGTAAGTGTGTGACGGTAATTACACCGGTGAAAGTTTTATTTGTAAGTATTAGTTTTTGAACTCGTTTTTTTTATTGGAAACGGACTGCAAAGATTTGTGGAGTCTTCATAAAACATTTTGACAACTTCACCAACCAGTGTGTATGAGCCTAGACATGAACTTTGCATTTGATGCTGGGCTTCCTTGTAATGCAGGTTACATAACTCTGCTCTTAATCGGATGAAGTGTAACGGTACCCTCTGATGTGTTATTGTCTCAACGTAATTCAAGTGGTGTGAGGAAAGGCTGCAAGATTACGTTCCCCCTTAACACTATGATTCTTGGGAGATTCTTCAGCTGGTTAGGTTTAGGTATGTGACTTCTCCACATCCAGACCTCGGAATTCTCTTCCTGCTTCTGTGTTAACTGAACCCCATCACCTTCCCCTCTTTCCATCCCCCGCGTTCACTCCAGTTAAAGCAGCAGGGTTCTCAGTATGAGCGGGGGCACCCCCCCACCCCCTCGCACACCCCGAGTAGCAGACTGATCTTCGGGGACTTTGAACTAATAGGGGATTATTTGCGTCCGTAACCTTTTACTGGCCTGGATTGAGCAAAACTATCGGAGGTTCAAGTCCGTATTTGACATTATGGGATAACAAAGAAACGCTCTTGACGCCAACGTTTCAGTCTTTGTTGCCTTTCAGATTATTGTCAAGAGCGTTTTCTTGCATATTAAGGGACATAAAATCAGCCATTGTAGGTGTAGTATTAAATAAGTTGGGTATCTTGTATAATCAGGTGATCAATGGATTGGGACGTGTATCGATATTTGGTTTGGCATGGCGTGCACTGAAATAAGCTCTCGAATTTTATCCTTGCTTTTGTTTTCTCATGAATTCTATGGTATTTAAAAGCAGGTGTGTCCTGGTTACGTTTTGATCTCAATTATACGAGGTTTCTAGTTCCATACAATTTATGCCTCGAAATAGGTGTTCGCATTTGACCTTACATAACAAAGAAGCTGTTATTTTTATAGTGTTGGAGGACATCTGTGCGCTTGAAATAATTCTGTTTATGATTAGTAGCAACGTATTCGTCATTAATAAATGGTGGCATTTTTGTTTATTCTATCATTGAGCATTTTAGTTAGATGCCCTCTTTTCGGTGCAAGATGAATGGGGCTGTTGAGTGGTACATGGTCGTTAAAAATCCCATCCCATTATTTAACCCTTAATGATGTAGCATTATTTATAGATAGCCCCAGATAAATATGCTAGGTCATGAATAATAGAAAAAGCGTCAGGTTGCCCGTCCCGACAGACTCTGGTTGAAGATAATATCCTCCTAGTGTTGTATCAGTGCAGTTAATAAAAAGTCAATCTATATCTGTCTCTGTCCAGCGCTTACTCTGCGATTGAAAATTACATACTGATGAAGTTGTCATGGGTCCTTGTTAACAATGCCTTGTTTCTTGGATTATTCTCTCTCCCATAAATGTGCGTATATATATATATATATATATATATATATATATATATATATATATATATATATATATATATATATATATATATATATATATACAGAGAGAGAGAGAGAGAGAGAGAGAGAGAGAGATTGATTAAGAAGCGTATGCTAAAATTTTATGAAAGGCATCTAGAGGTATTTACTCGGTCTTCCATACACGCACAGCCATCAGTGCCAACCGGGCAAAATAGAGGCCGACTGAGCTCGAAGGAATTGACCTTTAAAATCCCAAGTACTGGCAGGCGGGTGCGGGCGTGATCACTCACCCTTAAGCTGCTGCCGCCAAGCCACCCGCTCACCCACTCTCCCACCCTTCTTCTAACCCTCCCACTTTACACGGCCGCCTTCCGAAAACCCCCTTCCCTCCCCCCTTCCATCCCCGTCCCCCCCTCCCCTCCCCCCCAGCCATTGCGTTGAATCTCTGGCTGCTGCCGCTGCTGATTATGATGATGTTTATTTAAGCGCGAAAAAATCAAGAGCTTTCGAAAACAAAAGGCTTTTTGCTTTCCGTAATTAGGGAATGGGTTTGTCGCCATCTTTTATTTGAGTTTTTTTTTATTTTTTTTTTTACATTTTATTTTACTTTTTGCGACCTACCCTCGAGACTTGTAGGTTGCTGGTAGCCGTCTCATTCCGCCTTGGAACTAGTCTTTATTCTATCCCATTGCAGGCAGGTAATATGCTTGTACGGTGAAATTGCTGATTTTACCCTTTTGAGCCTAAACTTACCTGTCTTTATTCAGCATTTTTAGCCTTTCTCTCTCTCTCTCTCTCTCTCTCTCTCTCTCTCTGTTTTTATATATTTATACACGATACACACACATACATATGTTATATATACACACACATACATGGGATGTTTTTAAGGGTGATACTACTGTTAGGTAGCCAGATTAAATGCTCTTATCAGTAGGTCCAGATTGATTCCCTTATCCTCTGGTAAGTGAGCGACCTTATCTAACCCAAGTTAAAACGCGGAAAAGCATCCCTCAAGGTTCGTGACGGTGTAGGATGTGCCTCTTGAAAGAGGGAAGACTGTAGGCATCGCAGGATACAGAATTGTCGGGAGAATTCCGGAGATCTGAAATTCTTATGGAATTCAGAGACCTGAAAGAAACATTCATCAAGCAGCCAAATCCGGTAATTGGAGATCCTCATACTGTTAATGTGGGATGCTGTGGTCTGACGGGTGTTACCTGATGCCCGAACAGCTTCCCTTTAAGGGATTTTACCCAGAATTCGCATTACTTATGCATGTTCCTCGGACCCCGGGAGAGCGGAAAGGGATTGGTTGTCTCGATTCACGGCGTTAATGATTATGCTATTGTTCATCTCTCTCTCTCTCTCTCTCTCTCTCTCTCTCTCTCTCTCTCTCTCTCTCTCTCTCTCTCTCTCTCTCTCTCTCCATATTTTGATTGAATCTTTTTTCAGGTGAGATATACATTGAAGAGGCAAAGGAATGATTATTTTGTTAAGTTTTGAAACTCTCTCTCTCTCTCTCTCTCTCTCTCTCTCTCTCTCTCTCTCTCTCTCTCTCTCTCTCTCTCTCTCTCTCTCTCTCTCTCCATTTTTTATTAAGAATTTTTCAAGAGAAATGTATATTGAAAAAGCAAAGGAATTATCTTTATAAAAACATGTAACTCTCTCTCTCTCTCTCTCTCTCTCTCTCTCTCTCTCTCTCTCTCTCTCTCTCTCTCTCTCTCATCGAAAGCAATGAATTTAGTCCACCATATTCATCATAACCGTTATTTCATCATCTCTTTACCACTATTATGAATTCATTTCTCCCCCTCGTTTTTATTTCGAGAAGAGGCAGTTATGTCATGACATATGTATTGTTCCCCTTATTTCCAGGAACAGCGTGAAAGGAGCAATTTGAAAAACACCCGTTAAATAAAAACGCTCGTTAAATACATTTGCCGTTACGGCAGAGACCTGAAATACAGAGGGTATTTTAGCTCGTCCTTTTCAGTGCATCTTTTTCATTTTGTTTTGGTACACGGTAGTTTTTATTGTTATTATTAATATTAATGTTGTTTATAGAAATCTCTTATCACATGAGTCAACGAAATGGTGAAAAAGTTCTCAGACATCTGTGTGAATTGTTTTACCATTATTATTATTATTATTATTATTATTATTATTATTATTATTATTATTATTATTATTCTTATTTAAAAATCTCAGTCACGTGAGCCACCGAAATAGTGAATAAATTCACAGACATCAATGTGGACTGTTTGACAGTTATTATTATTATTATTATTATTATTATTATTATTATTATTATTATTATTATTATGTTCAGACGCGTAATGAATCGAAAACACAACGTGTGTGAAAAGAACTAAGAGCTTTAAGAAAGAAATAATTGGTAAAATCTATGAAGAAATTTATAAAAAGCAGCAGAAAATTAATATACACATAAAATGATGAACTAAGAGACAGGAACACGGCGTTCTCGAGGACCATTGCATCGGATAATTGATTTTCTTCAAGGAATAAGGAAGCAGCAGGTAATTCTCAGAACGACTCTCGAGGATTAGACCAGCGATAGTGAACTTAGGTTGACCCCCCCCCCTCCCCCCAATCGCCACACCTCTCATGGGTGAAAGGTATGTCAAGAAGGGCGGGTGGGAGTTTGATTAGAGAGGCAAAAGAGCGGGGCAGAACCACTTAACATTTTTATGGCAGCCTAAATGTCTTCAGATAAGCTGTTCGGAGTTTTCTTCCGATGGATTGATCTGATTCGAGGCTAAGGTTCTGAGCTTCAAGCACCATTGCCTTTTAGTTTGGTCTGTTACCCTTCACTCATGACTGGGTTGTTTATTGATTTATATTTCTTCCTTCCTGTAGATATTCCGTGTAACAGACATTTTTCTTCGAATTTCGTTTCTGGTTTTTTGCTGTTTCTAGAGTAAAAGCAGGTTTATTGTTAGGAAATGTCGCTTTCGCCTTCCATTTACTTATTTTCTTGTTGCTCACATAATAATTTAGCTGCCTAGGCCTCCCCCCATCTCCTCTCTCTCTCTCTCTCTCTCTCTCTCTCTCTCTCTCTCTCTCTCTCTCTCTCTCTCTCTCTCTCTCTCTCTGGTAGTCTCTGTCATGTTTTGAAGGAGAATACAGTTATATATACAGTATAGATGTTTTCAGATTAAAAATTTTGAGTATGAATAAGCGAATAAGGTTAATGTTGTAAAAGAATCCTTGTTGCCACGTTGATCGTGATGATGATGATGATAAACTTCCAGTCTGTTTTAGCTGCGACTTCCAAAACTACAGGTAAACCACAAGGAGAAGATTTGGAAAATGTTTATCTCTTTACAAATAATTCTCATAAAAATTTCATTATTAAGAATTGAGATAACATAAAAAGGACTATTTTTGATGAGGAAGGCTTCAGGAAAGGCGTCTTCCCGTTTGCCCTTGCTTCGTCTTTTGCGCGCCTTATTTGGTGTCCGTATCTCCCACCTTGTGGAGGAGGATGGTTTCTCCCACAGCTGTTCTGGCCTCTTCTTATGCCTATAACACATCAGTCCCCCCCCCACTCTCTCTCTCTCTCTCTCTCTTTCTCTCTCATGTATATATGTGTGTGTGTGTGGGGTTTCCCATTGCCGGATCGTCTGTAAATGTTGGGTATTAGAAACAAAATATGAATTGTTAAGAATAAATGTGAATGATACATTAAAACTCACCTACAGCACACAAAATCACTATAGTACTTATGTTATATTTAAAACCAATATCGTTTAGGAAAAAATTTTTATGAATATAAATTTCCAGAACCATCACCTCTTACCGCTGACTGAAATCCTGTCCACGCCCAAGGCTGATAGCCTTGTTCCTTAAAAGTCCGAGATCCAGAGAAGGAAAGATACAAAGCAACAGTCACTGTCGCATTCACATCCAGGATGACCTTGAGCTCGTAACTTCTTCAGCCTCGAGGCATCTCCAAATAATTACGTTCTCAAAATAAAGTCGGAAATACCTGCAAACATTCCTCTCAGACACCCACCCCCCACCACCCACGTCATTACGTGGAGATTCTATAAACAGGTGTTAAAAGTA
>NC_089794.1:43060039-43062539 GCF_040412425.1 Macrobrachium rosenbergii
TGTTGGCTTTCAAGCCTTATTATGACACACGGCCGTTTTCGCCCAACACAATGGTTTGTTGCAATTACAGTGACGCTTCTTTTCTTTTTGTCTTTTAACGGTAATTTTTAATGGAGACTTTTGTTACGATCGATTGGATGTCAGGGGAAGCAGGATGTTGTGAACTCTGTATCTGTGTCATTGGTAGGGGATGGCGTCATTGCTCATTATTTTATCCAAATAATGACGTCACTGATTTTTTTTTATTCCTATACTGGACCGCTTATTCATCCCGAACAGGGATAACCGATATTGTAACCCACGTGAATATTACTTAAGTGAGTACTCTCTCCATGTAGTGGTAATGGCTGATGCTTGAATTCGTAGTGATGTAATTTTTATTGTATTTAGATAAGGACGTAACTATCTTTTCTTATAACACTTGATGCAGTCTCGGTTTTCTGTATTACCTCTTTCTTCAAGTGGTTGTGTAATTCTTATAGTGATAATGGATAGACATTTAATCCTTAAGTACTGGATATTTTATTCATTTTGTGGAATAAGACTAACGGTCCATTCCAGTTAGTGACACAACCGGTTGTTTGTTATTCTAAATCCTGATAATAGTTCGTTATTTCTATTTAATTTTACGACGACAGTTTTCATATTTTTATTGTAACGTGAAACATGAATATTCAGTGTGAGGAAAAGGACTGTTACTTATTCCAAGTAAAGACGTGATATATTATTACTTTCAAATAACAACTTATTGAATGATTACATATTCCATGTGTTTACGTTACTGATCAATACTTGATCCATTTAATGACTGTTTTTCATTATATATTTTATATAGTGACGAAACGGATAATTTAGTTCCTCTGTAGAGATCGTTAAAGTTACATTTTTTTCCAGTCTTATATCATGACATGGAAGCCGATTTATTCTCAGTTGATTGGATCTTGACTGGCCTATTTTTGCCAATCAGATATTCCGCTAGTGACGTGACACAGCTATAAACAGCTATATTGCGACTGCTGTAGACATAAACAACCAGGAATAACCCGGTTGATGCCCCGTGCTGTGGCAGCATCAGTAAGGGGGGAGGGGAAGAGGGGGTGTGTGTTGCGAGCTCAATAAAAGTGACGTGATCCCCCCAAGTTGAATAGAGGGGACAGCTGGTATGCGCTCCTCTTCTCCTCCTTTCATTGGAGACTCGGTTGCGTCATATTTCTCTCTCTCTCTCTCTCTCTCTCTCTCTCTCTCTCTCTCTCTCTCTCTCTCTCCGGCGGAGATATTTTGCTGATGGAAAAGCTGGCGGGATGAGCAACGTAACGCCGTATCTGGGTCATCCTTGGTATAAAGGAAAAAGGAAGCAATGGAAACAAATTATGTGGGAGGTGTAAGAGTGGTCCCTAACTTCCGAAAACAGGCCTCAGTGACCTTTTGACAAAAGGAGCGTTGCAGGATTTTAGTCTTTGGGAAAGGGAAAAAGTTGCTGGATCGATCTGCGCTGCGAGGAAAAAGTTTAGAATCTATCTGTGGTCAAGTTTGGATTGCCGACGGTACGACTTTGTTTAGGCGTGTGGAATAATTGTAGTCCATTGAAAATTTGTGACACCGAAGACTCATCCTTGATTCATTAGTTCAAGGGCGAATATGACAGGTATCGCTCAAGTATTTCTGTGAAGCTACCTCTCAGGAGAAGCGGATCATCGCTTTACTAAGAGAGAGAGAGAGAGAGAGAGAGAGAGAGAGAGAGAGAGAGAGAGAGGATGTAAAATCGATGACAAATGCTAATGCATTTGTATCCTTACAGTTTCCCTGAGTGTGACAGTAATGGCGTCTCTCACCACTGGCTTATATTATAGGTAATCTAAATGAAGGTGCTTTGGTTCGAGCTTCTGGCGGATACGTAACGTCCTGAGGGTCAGCCTGATTTGCCCTCTTGACTCTCTTATATTGCCGCCTTTCTTATGACATGAGTACAATAGTAGGATATTTCACAACGGTTGTGCATGCGCAGTAGTAGTCAGATAATGAATTGACGTTCAAAATGATTAAACATATGTTGTAAGAGCTGTAACTATTGTTTGCAGAATTTCGTAGCCTTGCACTGGTGGTTATAATAATTAATAATTACGTTATTAGTATTGATAGTTGTAATTTACTTACCTTTAATTGGCTTCATTTGGTATTATCATTGAGTTTTGCAGACGGTGATACTTATTGTTATAGTGATTAAAAATGAAGCTTACTTTAAGGATAGCTGTAACGTATGTTTATACTGAAATGGGTAAATGTTGAATTGTCTTTTGTAATGAATGTGGATGATGTTCTTTGTATGATAGATGTAACTGTTATTTATAAAGGAATAGCCAACTCATGTTTGTTGTAAAGTCGCAGGCTCATAAGAAGGTGATTTTGCAGGAAGGGCATCTTGGTGCCCTGCAGGACGAAACTTCAAGATGTCCATTTTTTTCGTTTTTGTTTTTATTTAATCAGAGGCCTAAATGCTAGG
>NC_089794.1:43072539-43090039 GCF_040412425.1 Macrobrachium rosenbergii
TAGAGGAATTTATTTCTGGTGATAGAAATTCATTTCTCGTCATAATGTGGTTCGGATTCCACAATAAGCTGTAGGTCCCGTTGCTAGGTAACCAATTGGTTCTTAGCCACGTAAAAATAAGTCTAATCCTTCGGGCCAGCTCTAGGAGAGCTGTTAATCAGCTCAGTGGTCTGGTTAAACTGAGGTATACTTAACTCTCTCTCTCTCTCTCTCTCTCTCTCTCTCTCTCTCTCTCTCTCTCTCTCTCTCTCTCTCTCTCTCTCTCTCAAAATCTTGATAGTCCTTGAATTTCTAACAATGGATTTTTCCAGTTTTAACCATGAAGCTACTCTCTGGATGTTCCTGGTCCCCGTTTACATTATATATATAACATTTTTAAAATATTGCAATGAAATTGAATGTCTTTCAAGGTAAAAAAGAAGATAAGCCCATTTGTATTGCAATTGATACTTGAATTTCATACAAAAGCCTTGAAGATACGTTGAAACTCCTGCGCTTGTGCTTTATTTGGACTTTTTTCTTAGTAGAGATATCTTCATTATTTCTGGTAGTCATTTTGTATTGATTTCTGATTTCTTGTAGTTTTCCTTAAAGTGTTTTTGTTCTATTTTTTGGCTGAGGAGGGCTAATTTGGTTATTTGGGTTATGAGAGTATTGATACGTTATCAGTGATAATAACTTTAATAACAAATGTAAGTACTTCGGAGAATAATAGTCATTGTGTGGAAGGTTCTCTTTTTTGTTAGGATTGACAAAAAATAATTTTATCTGAGATACTTTGATTTTATCTGCGATACTTTATCTGTGGTTCTTTACCCTGAGTCGATAACCCAGACGAAGGTTATAAATGAATCGCACCGGTACTTTAACAGATAAATTTGAAACGTTGAATAACTCGAACAGCGGTGAACATTGTTGCATAACTCGTCTTTGAAGCCCTGTGAAATGACATGGTTTATTGCCTGGTCATGAAAACTGGACAGCATTTTTGTGCAGATGAATTTAATTTTGAGTCTTCTTTTCCATTGTTGGATTATAGGAGATTTGATTAAATAAAGACCATTGGCCCCTTTCGTCAGGATTAAAGAGTTAAAGTTACCAATAATTTCACAAAAGCTTAGCTCGTCTTTTCATTTTCACCTCTCAACTAACAATTTTCCTGTACTATATAAGTTCTACTCATTCACATCAAACTTGATGCTTTAATATTATTTCAGCTATGCAGTTATTAAGCAACGCTCTAATATTATTCCGGCTATATGTTTATTAAGCTAATGCTTATTTTTAATATGTTTATGTATTTAATTTTACTATCTACTCAGATGTGTTATTTGGCATGGGCTTTTTATTTTGTATAAGATTTTTTTTTTCATAGAGATCTTATAAGGAATGGTTGGACGAAGTAGTAAGAGTGCTTAGAGTGGTAATAGAATAATGCTACAACGACTAACTGTTTTATATACTTGCAACAATTCAGGATTATTAAGGCTACGTCTGATGCGATATCATCACTCAGTTCCTCATTGTATCCAATCTTGAATAACTTACGAATGGCTTACCTCAGTGGGGTCAGAATTACCTCTCCCAGGCCCTTCTCTTTTGGTGCTATACATTTTTGATGGAGCAGTGAACGCCCACGTCTGGTGCTCTCTCTCTCTCTCTCTCTCTCTCTCTCTCTCTCTCTCTCTCTCTCTCTCTCTCTCTCTCTAACGCACACCTGTGATGCGACCCACGCATTCAACTAAGAACTAGCCACCTACTTCGTTGCTTTTGTCAGCGTAGCCATACTGGATTATCAGGGATCGTTCCCATTCGTCCCTCCTCGTCCGGTTGGAAAATGGAACGCAGGTCGTCCATTTGTGAGCTGGAGGCACTACTTTCATCTTAGAGAGAGAGAGAGAGAGAGAGAGAGAGAGAGAGAGAGAGAGAGAGAGAGAGAGCGCTTTAGACATTTGTAAATGCGGCGGATAAGGTATGCACCTTAATTTACTCTTGGAAATTGTGGTTCCTTTTGACCTGAGTTATTCTTTCATTGTAACGATCTTCGGACACCTTTCATCGTGAAGATGAATTTTTTTTTTATATGATTGTATCGTCGATAAATGCCGTGACGTCAACCAGTTATAAATTTTAACATCCAGGTGCTATATTCCCCTCCCCTCTCCCCTCCCCTAAGGTAGTTACCCCCCCTCATCCCGTCACTAGGAGAGGGGACGTACTCGCACTTCATCCCCATATAAGTACATGTAATTTTGTAAGACCTCATGTCAACCAAATCTTGTGTTGTATCGTTCGGTTATTGTTAACTGCCACGGCCAAACTTTGGGCTTCCTTCTCGTCTTATGTGCTCCTTGTACCTGCAATACAGTGTTTCTTTCCAAAGCCAGGTCTGTAACTTCTCTAGAATTAAGCCTCCACTCTTTTGCTTTTCTCGCCTCTGTTACCAAAGAAGTTGTGACCTTAATTTTCGGGATTGAATCAAAGGCCAGTCCTTGTTTGCGTCGGTCTTGGAATATAATGTGTTTTTATTTAGTAATGAAATAAAGAATTATCACACACATTAGTTAATTAACAGTGGCATTTCTTCAGGTAATGATTAAACAAGCGGTATTTTACAGATTTTCCAAATGTCGTGTATAAATTTTATGAGCTTTTGTTTACAGTTGTATGGGTAGGTGTAAAAAAGTTTATCAAAAATACAGTTTGCGTGATTGAATAAATGTTTCGTAAAAAAATGAATTTTAAGACTTGTAGATTATTTATGAAAGTCTTTATTGATTTTTGCTGTAGATGACTATAGATGCTAGTCTCGGAAATCATTAAGTCATGTTATAACCTTTCTGTCTGGATGTATATTTTGAAAGTAAGTTACGGTTATTGGAAAATGGTTTCTTTTTTGTTTTCACGAAGAAGATAAATATGGGTTGGCTAACTTGATTCCCCTTATATTCTGTCCACACTTGAAAGATGAAGATGAAAGAGTGGTATCTAGCCCTGTATGAAGTATAGTAATAAAACTGTCCCTCGTAAGAGAAATTGTTAAAGGAATCTTAATGTTAGAGGAACCTTAAGGTGATATGTACATACTTGTCTCTATCAGATCCTTGGTGGCGAAGCTTTCGAAATTTTGCTGCCCTTGAAAGAAATTGATGGGTAAATAGAGGTAGAACAAGATTGAGTAAATTTGAAATGTTAAAGATATTTAAGTTTTATTTTTCAGCTGCAGTTTTTTTTTTTTTTTTTTTTTTTTGCTGGACTATGAAATTGGTTCTATCGTTCATAGTTGGCTGCTCTGTAATCTAAATATTGCTGGTCTGGTCATTTATTTTTTTGTTTGCTCTCCATGAATATTTGAACATAAAAGCAAAATAAACAAATGATAATAATGATGATATCATAGTAGGCCTAATAATGATGATTGTTATAATTATTGATATTACTATACTGTAAATCAGAGTATGACGAAATTACTTGACAATATTGCTTCTGTTGTTGGGGCGGTTGAAGTAATTTTAGCTTTTGCCTCTTTTATGAGCTGTTCTTAAAGCTGAATTATTAGATGCATGTTGGCAGGGTGTTGTGCTGAACACTTGTGTTTATTAAACGTCCTTTCTTCTTTCATCCGCCATTGAAATTAAAATCATACAGTGTCGCAAATAGAATCAACTAAAAGAGACCGTCAGGATCGGGTAACTTAGTGCTCATATTTAGCACAGGAGCGAATCCCTCATGCCCGCTTCGTATAATTAGGGTAGATGATAAGAAAAACAGAAGCTCGAATAGATTCCAAAGAAACGCTTTTATCGTGCGTGATCAAAGGAATGAAGAAGACATTGCGAGAATGCAGTGTCATATTCTGTTTGAAGATAACCGGTTGTGGAACAGAAACATGTCAAAGACTTCCGTTCTAAGTTACTCGGTAGACTTAAACAAAATTTCCTATGCAATTACGTTCTTGGATTCGTGGAGGTATGTTGCCTTTGAGACTGGAAATGATTAGAATAACTTAAGCTTTCATTTCGAAAATAATCAACTGGCGACTTCCTCAGCAAAAGAAGGCAAGGCAACTGTTCCATTTCTATGCCTCGTGACCTAATCAGTGAATTGAGTACATGATGTTAGTCGAGTGTGGTGTGTCGCAGTGTAGGTCGGGGTGGGGAAAGAGATAGAAAAGAATGTGAATGGTTATTGTTAATGGAAAAGTTCAGACCGTCATTATCATGATTAAAAACTTTAGGCCCTCTAGGTGGTCATCCTGATGACATCCGGGTGAGACCGTTCATCAGCCTCTCTCTCTCTCTCTCTCTCTCTCTCTCTCTCTCTCTCTCTCTCTCTCTCTCATTGTCAGGCAACAATGAAGAAGAGCAGCATTAGCGGGAGTGTGGGCAGATTTTCTTACTCCTTGCCAGTGTCAAGGTCAACCACTTCCCCCTCCCACTATCCCTCCCTGTTTCCCCCCTCTGGCAGGCAAGTCGCTTGGCGCTCAGTGAAAAAGGTGTCAGGTACTGAGGATGAGGAAGACGCTTTGTTGCTGGTGGTGGAAAACTGCCAAATTATTAAAGAAAGCAGCGTCTCACTGACTGTTTATGCACACTTTTCTGGTGTGGTGGATCATTTCCTATTTTTTTGTTGTTTTCTTCATTCCTTTCTTCATATGTGGGTATTCTATTTATTTAGAAATATATGTTTGCAGTGTTACCGTTTAAGTTTGTTCCATATGAACGTTTGAGCTATTTTAATAATGGTAATAATAAAGTAAAGGAAGAAAAGGGAACCCGGCAGCTGGTCATTTTTGGGAGGAACGCACAGTTTGAAAAAGAATCCCCGTGGCCAGTGTGTATATCCTGAGAGTATATCGGATGTGTAATGGCCTCGTGGGCTGAGCCATGAAAGATAGTGGAGACCTGTTGAATGCCGTTTTGTGTGGGCTGTACAGTATAGGCGTAAGAGTATACCGCTTATAACGTGATCGCTTTTGTTTGGTTATTCGGTTGGGTAGCTGCTCGTAAGGTAAGATTTTTATTTATTGTTGGATGTATTTTTGATAATATTGCTAAGCGCGCATTTATCTGGAACGAACACCATGATCCCTAACTTGCCAAGTTATCTCCTGAATTTCCTTTTATGAAACGAAGACAAAGCAAATCATAATGAAATTAGATTTCATATGGACACCAGTAAACCGGCTTCTGTAAGTGTGGATGGTTTCGAGGAAAAAGAATATCACTGCTTCACGTGTTGAACAAGGTCCCGCAACTGCTTAACCTTTGAGATGTATATAAAAAGCGTATAGTAAGTATGCTTATGTTTGGATTTCTAAGGCTGGCCTAGTGGATCATACCAGTAAGTGGATGGAAACTAGATGTTGGAAACTATTCTAAAACTTGAGAGGGTGGTGTTTGTATAGCTTCTTTCCAATTGGAGCCAAATTTTTCTCTTGATTTTCTCGGCTTCATGTTAGTATTGGACACAGATTACCAAACTTAACACTACAATATAGAGGCGGCTACAGTGGAACTCTTCAAGCCCCATATCTGAATATGTGTGTAAAGGTGCAGGTGCATGCCATATAAATCCGGGATTATTATAGGGGTGACGACAGAAATAGCGCTCTTAAGAGCTGGACTGATGAAACGCTTCGGTAAAAAGGATGGGAGAAGAATATGCGAATAAACGGCTGATGATTTCCTGTAGCATTGCCTCATTCCATAACCAGTTATCGCTTTTTAAGTTGCATTCTTATCCGTATCCATTCTCTGGTCTCTTTATCTTTTTCAGTGTGTTTATGGCTCAGCTGCGTCTTTTGTTTGATTTCTGCCTTTAATCAACGGTGTAAAAGGTTTTATTATTATTATTATATTATTGTTATTGCTCAGATTCATATCGGACTAGCCAAAAATCCACCAGGATCCTATTTGTAAGTTTGTTAGTATGTGGAAAAACTAGGAAAAAAATTGTCTGAGTGTTTTCTGTCGATATACATCGTTCATATGTGAGCAGTTTCTGTTAATATTTATCATTTATTATATGCAATATCTGTTACGTTTGGTTGAAGTGCATTTTGTATCGGAGACTCAATGTAGACTATTTAGCAAAAATTAATTTTTCTGTATTGAGCCCAACCTTAGCGGGAAAAGAAACGCATTTCATGGATAGAGTGTTGCAATATGTTATAAAATGCAGGAAAATTTACCAAAATTTAGTTTTTAATTCCCCACCGAGGGAAGAGTTGATAGCACTCTGATCACGACTTAAGCATCCTTTAAAATCCATTGTGTTACCTTTACGTAATCTGTGAACTAATACATGTTTGCTAGTCGACTGATGGGGATCGAGGTTGGTTTGTTGTGAGAGGAAAAAATAACTAATTTGAATTGTATGTTAGAGCTCAGGGTGGTTGGTACGAAGAACCACATACTGTACAGTCAGACAACATACGTTTCATCTGTATGTCATCTTGTTCGTTTTCTGTCAGTCTGTTTTCAGGGAAGACTTCTAGAGTCAGTAGGGAAGTTTTACACGGATATGTGCTTGCCCTATGCGAATATAGCAACAGTAACTGAATTGCTTAAGATATTCGCATGGCAGTATTTGTCAGGATCAATAAAACTAGCCTTCCTTCAAAGTTTTGGTTCCAAAGAAAGGTTTCAAATGTGCCATGTGATTCAGAGGATTGATTTCAAATCTATTATGCCATTCTAAGTGTCGATTCCCGATTTTTTGCCGACCCATTCCAAGGTCTTGTTTTAAATCCACCAAAGGTTGGTTCCAAAACTCCCATTTCCTTGCAAGTGTGAATTCCATGTCTGCTCTGCCATTCCAAAGGTCAGTTTTAAAGCTTTTGTCTAAATCTGAGGATTGATTCTAAATCCTTCATACTATTCCAAGGAGTGATTCCAGCCGTTTGTTATCGTATTACCGTGATTGGTTCCAGATCTGCCATGCCATCTAGTGGTCGGCTGTAAGTCTACCATGGTATTCCATTATAATCCTCGGTGTCCTAATATGCTGCATCAATTGTACTCGTAGTTGTAACCAGTGGAAATCTCTTCCGAGATATATATAATAACAATTACATGCATATTGTATAATAACCATTACACGCATATTGTATAACAGCTAGTACACTCATATTGTGAAATAACCTTTACATGTATGTTGTATTATAACAATCACATGTATATTGTATAATAACAGTTACACGCATATTGCACATCGTTTGGTTGGTCAGACCCCAGAGATCTAAAACTAGGCCTTTCAGACTTTACCACAATTAATGGCCGCCGTTAGGCAGAGACCCACGTTGGCATAAGCCAGCTTAATTTAAACTGACAATTGAGTATAAAATTGAGCATCCTTTGGTGTCTCGCTAAGGAATGGCCTTATAAATAAGCTTCTGCTTAACTTTCTGTGACTGATAATACCAGGCAAGATATATAATTATTCCCAGTCATGCATGTCGCATGTTCGGTTGTCACTTAAGCTATTGCAATTATCGTTGATCATATGAACGGCGAGCGGTGTACCCCCAGTTGGTAATCTGTGTCAATGTGCCACATTTTTCGTATTCTGCTGGCGAATTGTACCGATCTGTCCCACAATAAGTTCCCCTAATCAGATATGACACCATTAATTTTGATGACGGAAACCTCTCTTATTCTGTGAAGGAAAGTTATTTTAGCAGTAAGACATATTATCTGGCGTCGGTTACCAGAACTATTTTAAGGGTAGTTTTTAAAATTAATCTCTCTCTCTCTCTCTCTCTCTCTCTCTCTCTCTCTCTCTGTGTGTGTGTGTGTGTGGTAAGTAATTAAGCCCCACTTCTATTACGTAATGACTATCTTATCATATTACGAAAGGAGTATCTTGAGGCGATTGCCACTGAGATAAAAGAAATTATAGAGCCAGAGCCAGATGTTATTTTGTGATAAAGCTCAGAGCCTGATTAAAGAAGTCGACCTTAGGAAATAGCCTCTGCACTCTGAATCAAGTTCATAAACCATGAAGCAACCTTTTTTTTTATAATTATTCCTGTGCTTTTATTTCATAAGACGAGTTGAGTCACAATTCAGGGAAGAGTTCGTTTAGGGAGAAGGTTTGTGGTTGTTATTTACTGAAATCTGTGATACTGGAATACGTCTCCCTGTTCTCAGCGTTATCTTAATCTTAGTGCATTTTTGTTATTATATGCAAAAACAGGAGAGGTGATTGTAGAGATAAGTGCACACGGTATATCTTATAAGTTCTTGTTGAATTGGCTATTTCATGTGGGTAAAATAATATAAAGACGGATTTAGAACGGGTAAAACAGTCTCATACACAAACGTATAGTCAGAAATTATCATTCAGGGATACTTCAGCTCTTAACATTTATTTATTTATATATATATATATATATATATATATATATATATATATATATATATATATATATATATATATATATATATCTATATATATATATATATATATATACATATATCTTTTATTAGTTCTTTTTTATGTTGCAGTGTCGCCAAGGAACAAGCGTTAGTGTGCATCATTAGTGTTTTGTTAATGAATAAAGTCTACTGATAAGAAAACTGTTAAAGAAGGATACAAGAGTATATTGGTAGTTAATTACCACACCTATCAGGGATTTATCAGAGTAATCAGGTTTTGGATAGTATAATATCGTTACGATTATAACAACCAAATTAAATTTGAATTCGTCCCCTTATTTAGGACGGCCCCAATTATGACAAGCTTTTCTAAATTGTGATTCACCCATCAGGAACTACTCTTCTGAACAAGGACACAAAATGGGAATGCAATTTACAAATCCAGTACCCCATTAGGCTTACGTAATTGCTGATTAAAACTCTTCATTTAAAAGTTTCGCTCTATTACATTATTCAGAATTTTCGTACCTTCCCTTTTAATTCCTTATTTAAATCCACGGTCTGGCAGTGGAGGTATAGCCTGTGTTGCTACAGTTACAACCGCATCTTGGGTGATGGCGACAGCTGTGGCTTGCCAACTCCATTGTTTTCTTTTACTTATCCGAGATGTTTTGACTTCGGATTTTATTCATTCTTAACACCATAATCTTTGGTAGCTTGACTTTCAAGTCAGTGGCCTCTGTAGGCTTGCTCCATATAAATAAGGGTTTATCTTTGAATAATAACAGTAATAATAATAATCTTATATTTCGGTGCTGTTTCATCTCCCATTAGTCGTGTTTCTATTTTAGAGTTTGTAGAAGTCAGTTTGGATAGAAGGAATTGTATAGTTTTAAGTTAATTTTTATTCTTTAAGAGGGTGAAAATGTAGAGGGCAGTTGTTGGGGTATTCAAATGACCAAAACCAGGTAGGCTCACCAGGAAACGACGTTATTAGTGCAGATACTTTGAACGAGTTGCAGCTCTGTTGCCTTTCGTGTTTTTGTCTCATTATGCGGGTTCAGGGTCCTCACAAGGTCGTCTCTTCCCATTTTCTTGAGAGAGAGAGAGAGAGAGAGAGAGAGGAGAGTAGTGCTACATGTTTTCTTTTTCGTATGGAACAAAAGAACAACAGAGCTAAAAGTAAATACCAAAATTAGATGGAAAGAAATTCGTGCGCAAAGGAGAGATAAATAAACAGAATGAAATTAACTTGCTCTGATTTTTATGGAAAATGAAGAAGAGAAGAAACGGAATTAAAAGAAAAAGCAAAATTAATTCAGTGTAAAAAGCAATACTAGACAAATTTTAGCATACATTTGTGTGTATACGGAGCATTATACATATTACTTACTCTTGAAGGACAAGTGAGAGGAATATTGATCTGTGCTAAGAAAAGAATAAGATCAAATGTAAGTGAGATGGACAGGTAATGTTCCTTTAATGTTGTCGTCGGTGAGTAGCCAACAGATTTGGAGTGTGTATATGCATGTATGTATATATATATATATATATATATATATATATATATATATATATATATATATATATATATATATATATATATATATATATATATATATATATATATCAAATTCTACACTGAAGAACCTGGGTCTACTTATGTGAGTAAATATGCCTCAGCTTTGTATAAAGTGAGTGGCAAATTCCGGAGCGTGGAAATTGCACCTGAAAGGTCTCTCTCTCTCTCTCTCTCTCTCTCTCTCTCTCTCTCTCTCTCTCTCTCTCTCTCTCTCACTGTGGTATCTGAAGGTTTTGGGAGACTTAATTGTGTAACACCGTCTATAATCGGTCGCATCTTGAGGGTGCCGAAGTTAATGCTGTCATCCCTAACCTTATTGATTAAACCTGCGATTGAAGTAGTTCAAGGTCTTTTCTCCCTTTGAGAGAGGGAGAGAGAGAGAATTTGTGGTTCTTATCCATGATTGACATCTAGTGAGGCAATTTCGAGTATCTGAGTGTTTGGACTTAATACATTTGTATGTAGTTCACTTTTGTCTGTGTTACTTGACGTTTTGTATATGTGGTCAAGTACCCAGGTCCTTAAAATTTGATCTAAACAGTGAAATAACTGTTAGAATTATGAATCTCTCTCTGTCTGGCGCGTCTTGCTCAACTGGACGACTCGTGTTCGAATCTCCTAACTGGACGAGGAGGGACAAATGGGCTCATTTCCTTAAATCCCGTACCCTTTTTTGACCTAAGCATTGAATTATGTACCTATTAGTCAACGACTGTTGTGGGTCGCAGCTAGGATGCAGGAAGGTTCATTTCAGTCAAAATATATACCTTCAAAAGTGGAGGCCCTCGACGAGGTGATCTCACTCCACTTAGGTAAAATCATTTCTTCTCTCTCTCTCTCTCTCTCTCTCTCTCTCTCTCTCTCTCTCTCTCTCTCTCTCTCTCTCTCTCTCTCTCTATATATATATATATATATATATATATATATATTTATATATATATATATATTGTATATATATACTGTATACACACATATATAAATATAAAATGTATTAAGAAAACCCACTCAGTTTAAAAAATAATTGAAACGAAGCAAATGAGCCATGCTTTCTGTCTGCTAGGTAGAGATTGGCCAAATTATGGAGAAAGATTTGTGAGTCATGGAAATAAAAAAAAAAAATTACCTAATAATTTTTTCCAGGTTTTGACTACACTGAACACTGTAAATTATGTTACTTCATAAGTCGCGTCCATAACGTACGACACAATTTACCAACCATTCATCTAATTTATAAAGGCCACAGCTCGAGTCAACTAATAAATTTTATGTAAATGTAGTAGATTTGAAATTATTCAACCTACTTTTTTCAGTGTAGAATGCAACCTCTTCCATGTATCCTTCCATCTTGTGTGCTAAAAAAAAAAAAAAAAAAAAAAAAAAATTCCTCGTTGGATGGGTCGGTATAGTTCTCGGTTAGTTCTCTCCTGGGTCCGCGTTCGAGTCTCCGGCCGGCCAATGAGGAATTAGAGGAATTTATTTCTGGTGATAGAAATTCAGTTCTCGGTATAATGTGGTTTGGATTCCACATTAAGCTATAGGTCCCGTTGCTAGGTAACCAATTGGTTCTTAGCCACGTAAAATAAGTCTAATCCTCCGGGACAGCCCTAGGAGAGTTGTTAATGAGCTCAGTGGTCGGGTTAAACTAAGGTATACTTTTTTGTGCTAAAAATTATTTGTATGAGCGAAATAGGGTTGTGACATTGTTTGTTGTTTTTAACGGATATCTAGTAATTTTCCTCTCGGTGTCACAGCAAGTGTATCGCAACACAAACAAGGAATCGTATTTAAATAAGCGACGTTTGAACAAAGGGAAAAATTCTTATTTAAAAGATCTTGTACATTGAAACGCTGCAACACTACTAACATACCGAATGTCACAAAACGCCCTGCACTCCTTAACTTCTGAAACAGTTCAGATATCTTATGGTAATATTGATAAATTTATTGCAGAATTAGGCGTTGGCATTCCTCAAAACGCAAATATACCATGATTTTATGGTTCCCTAACTAAGTAAAGGAGGAAGAATAATGTTTTGCGGATAAAGGGAACCAAGAGAGATGGAGCAGTGTATGTTAATGTAGTTGGTTGAACATTTGAACCTATTAATTCGGATAGGTATTTCGGAGTAAATACAACAGATGATGATGCATGAGAGAAAATAAGGATTATGGGATAGGTGAAGGACGGAAGGTATTTGCAAATGACTGGGGAGAGACTTCGATTGCAACAGGAACCAAGGTGGGAATGCTTGAATGGAGTGTTGAGCCAAGCGTGGACGTTGCCTTCAAATGAAAGAATGAAATATTTGAAGCTGCTGAGATAAATCATATGTGTAGTGTGTGTATCGTGAGAGGAATTGCAAGTATGAGAAATTTGGAATATGAAGAAGAGGATGATAGGGTTACGTAGCTTAAAGGATGGATCAAAGTGTTTTGAGATGGCTTGGACATGTGGAAAGAATGGAAGGCCAAAAAAGTCCTGGGTAAGTGGCCTGAAAAGTTGTGTTGAAAAGAAAGGTCCTGAATATCCAGGAAGTGTGAGACTGCGTTCAAGACTGCGTTGTATGTAAGGGGTTTGGCCTGCTGCTGATGAGGTTTCTGTGTATGGGTATGAAGCAGTTAATGTGGAAGTTTTCTGCTCGAGGTTCGTCGGCGATGATTCAGCAGTTAATATATAAACAGGGTCCTGAGTATGAATAAGGCGCTTCCATTATTTTGTGTCTTTTTTATGGAGCCATATACTGTGTGTGTGTATATATATGTGGGTGTGTGTTCGTGAGAGAGAGAGAGAGAGAGAGAGAGAGAGAGAGAGAGAGAGAGAGAGAGAGAGAGAGATACCAACGAAGCAGACGTTCTGTATCACAGAGGGTAAATAAAATCCTCTCAAAACAAAACGAAAAGGTCGGGGTGGGAGCGTACGTTCGTCAGGACGAGAAAAAAATGACTATCCTCCTCCTCCTCCTCCTCCTCCTCCTCTACCGTTGCTGTCAGAAGAGGTTCTCTTAATCCGTGAAAAAGAGACGGACATGACCCCGTGACCTTTTCAAGTATTTCGCTGTAATCCCGAACTCACCTTTTCCCCCTCCGTTCAATTTGTGTCCTGGGTGGTATCTATCTGTGCTCTCGCCTCATTCAACGAATGTATGACTCGTTTCTTTCTATATACATGGTCATAATGCCTATACGTAATATCATTTCAGCTGAGAGAGAGGGAGAGAGATCTGAAGTTATATTAGAACAGAAATCCAGTAGTGTTAATACACAGTCTTGGTATGCATATAACTTTATATATTTAAGGTTTCCTGGTTTTGAAATTATGGTAAATCTATAATTGTGCAACATGACGCCATTGTTTTTCGAGCGCCACGCTGAGGTTATTTTTATTACTATTTCTCTCTTGACAACTGCCGTAGGCAGCCTCGAAGGTAGAGCATCGATATGGAAGCCAGATCAGGAACATGATTGGGGATGTGAGTTTTATTAGACCATCTAACGACACTGCACCACCCCAGATATTTTTGTCGTGAATTATTCCAAGTTAACCTGCTCTCATGATGTGTGTGTGTGTGTGTAAAGTAAAATTTTCATTTTTTAAAGGCTAAAATGAACTTAAAATGGGAGTTGTGGACACATTTTTTCATTCTATGGTAGTAACATCGGAAATTCAATGTTAATTCTTACAGTTTTCATGCTTGGTATTTTTCTAAAATTCTATACAGACGATCAGGTAAAGAATATCAAGATTGTAACCGTGATTTGTTCACATTATTGATTGTAACGATTATTTAACATTTTTATATATGCCAAACTAACCAATTTTCTTTTCCTTTTTCAGGTAAGTTCCTAATGTGTCCTCAGAAATCTTCTTTCGTAAGTACAAAAAATTACACTTTTCTTGATGACATTTGTTTTTGTTCGATTACGGCCAAGTATCGTTATTCACCTTCCCATTTTCCATGCTTCATTTGAATCATCTCTTCTCAATCATTCATAGAATCATGAAGGTTGCCTGGCCATCGGCCCTCCTTAGAAAAAAAGTCTGTTGCTCTTTTAGCGTTCTTCACTAAGATCTTACTATTTGGCTCATAGTCTTAAAGGACATGGTAGCTCTCTGTAACAGGATATAGACGAGAGAGAGAGAGAGAGAGAGAGAGAGAGGTACTGATTCTTTCTGAATTGGCGTGACATCATCAAAGATCAAAAAAGAGCCAGAGAGAAGAACAATTGGTATGGATCCAAGTCGAGGTGTTTGCCCTGTCGAGGCCTTCCTGTTAATAATTTTAAGGTATATACTCGCATGCGATTTGTTCTTTCTTTGAAGTAGAGAGAGAGAGAGACTATTCAGGTACAATACAAGTAACGAAGGTATTGGAAACATGAAAAATTTTAGAGGAACTTCGCTCCATAGAATTTATATTTTGTCAAATTAACTCCATACAATTTTAAAGTGATATCCTTTTTTTCGTTGGTTTGTCTGTAAAATATTTTGGAAAGGTATTATAATTGTTTTGTTCTCATATGCAACTGGAGTAAGTCAGATGTCGCGTTTCCATTAACCACACCTCGATGAGAGGTAATGGCTTTGAATGTTTGATTCATATGTATGTTTCCCCATTTTTGACGATAATAATAGTTTCAGTTACTAATCTCATATCTGGTTGACATTAAGTTCCAGAAATAAACATAGCCCTAAATGGTCTCCGAAACAAAGGTGTGTGTACGTGTCTAACCATTAATTCTTGTCTGAGAAATTGTGCCTGAAGAGTATTCTTAAGGTGCCGATGTTCATGTAACATTCATATTTTGAAGTTACCAAAGTTTTTGTGTGGTTCAGACTCCAAAGTTGCGCATGTCTATGCTATACTGTGAAGGTTTTGAAGAGCTTTATGGTTTTTTCCTTGGAAGAAGTGCATGCGTTTCACATCATTTTGTTTCAGAGTAAGTTCATACGTTTCGCATAATTGTTCGGATGCCAAAGATGTATTCATTTTACCTGCCTGATTCAGAAGGTTTCTGGTTGAGTCATGATTCATGATTAACCTGTCTGAATGCCTTATAGACCACATTGCGTTACATCACATTGTGTTGCTTAGGATTAATTACTTCATATAATTTGTTTGTCTTAGTGATAATTTCGTACCGCTGCGATCTTGATTAATATCATTACTATTGTAATCAGTCTTATCATAGAAGTATAAACAAAGCAATCATGACAGGTCTGTTAATGATGATATTCGTTACCCTCATGCGAATCATAACAGCATCAGGTGCGTGAAGAAGAAATTCGTCATTCTGTGATGTTAGTCATGCTTCCGCAACCGTTATGTTGTTGTTCTGTACTGGGTTTTGAGCGTTTTACAAGCCAGGTGGACAATTTTAGGATTGTTTGCTTGAAAACTGGCCAAGTATTCGCCAAGGTCATGGACATGGAAAGAGAAAGTGAGGCGAACTGAGGAAAAGGAAAACGTGTGGGTAGTTTGTTTTTTCTTTCCGTCCATCCACTGGAGAACTCGGTGCTTGAACTCGGTCCATGAATAGCAATCCACTATTTAGAAGATTCTGTGTTGAACTTGGCTACTTTTTCAGGTTGGGGTAGGTAGCATTCACAGGACGGGTCTCCATGAATTGAGCAGTATTTTATATTTGTGCCAGATTATTTTTCGAAAATGATTCTAAGAGCTGCATACACTATATGTCTAAAGTAAGAATATTTGTCTTTTTTGTTCTTCTTCTCCTGGAACAATGCTTCTGTTTTTCACTGCATCGATGAACAAGGTTGTAGTGATGTCAATTTATGATTATGAATGAATTAAGTGAATTCACTATTCAGGAGATTACCGAAATATTTACCTCAAAAGTATTTTCATTTATTAATTTTCGTTTTTGTACGTTACTAAATCATCTTATTTTTATTTGATTAATGAAATCCGTGCGGTCTGTTCCAGCATCATCAGTTTGGCCTTTGTACTAATTTATTTCTGTTAACTCTTTGAATTGTCTGATTATAACCTCGGGATTGATCGATTATTGCTGAATGACTTGGAGGTCTTGGTTGCATGTAGTTCGGCGTTGGCAGTAAGGATTTTTCACACACCTGATATTGATTTTTATGTTAATCTCTCTCTCTCTCTCTCTCTCTCTCTCTCTCTCTCTCTCTCTCTCTCTCTCTCTCTCTCTCTTTGTCTTGTCAGGTATCAACTTCGGCATGGTAACAATATTAAAAGTTTATGTAATATTCCTTTATTTTGATTTCCTAATTTAACGTTACTTGGGGAACCGTAATAAAGTTAGGCTATTAAGGAGGTATTCTGCTGTATATCGCCTCCTGAAAATATATTTCGAATCTTTAAAATTCTTTACACATATCATGTAAGAATTAATTCCTGTGAAGCTGCATAGATGAATCGTGTCTGAAAATGTGCACCGAGTAAAATTGTATCTATCTTCTATATTAATAAAATCCTAGAGGCTCTGATCTTGCTTGTCCTCCCCTGGGTGACAGTAGGGGAGACATGACACAGCCACATACCCCCTGTAAACCTGTCTGTCTGCTCCGGGTGGGTCGAGGTGGGTAGGGGAACTGGAGGGTAGGGGAGACATCCACACTGCTCCTGCAAACCTGTTTGTCCGCCTGGGTGGGGACGAGTTAGTTAGGGGATCGGGAGGGTAGGGGAGACATCAGCCCCGGGTTCCAGTGCACGTAGCGCGCGCCAACAAGCCCGTTTATGAATAATTTGAAATAGCATTAACGAGTCCTTTAAAAATATTTATTGTAGATCTTGTGAAATGTATGTATGGATCATATCGAAGAATGTTGAATATTATGAAACTGTATGCATGTCTGAAAAAGTATTTTGAGTCTTGTGAAACTGTCATGAATCACGCCAGAAAATATATTTGGACTCTAGTGAACCTTTATTTAATTGCCTGAAAATGTACAGTATATCGAATCTTGTGAAGCCATGATTATGAATCATGTCAGAAAATGTATTTTTAGGAATGAATACACACGCGTGGATAGGGATGAAAGTACACGTTTGGTTTTTAGCTGGCCAACAATTTATTACTTTATTTGGTTAACCATCGAGTTGCTGGTTCAGGAGCTCTGATTTGGTTAAAGGGTTTTCAGTTGAAGAATAAAACCGTTGGCAGACTAAACATTGCATGTGCATTTACATCTGACAACAGTCTTGAATTGACAGTGATAATTGCTAGTGAATCTGCCAACCATTTCTCTGGCCCTCACCTTTCCCTTATTCTTCTCCCCCCCATTCTTCTTTCCCCCCATTCTTCTTCCCCCCTTTCTTCTTCATCCTGCCTTTCTTCTTTTTGACCTTTTTCTTCTTCGTCTCCCCCACCCCTCAATCCTAAATCACTCAGCCGGATAATGAACCCAGGTGTTACGAGATGACAGCGAAGAAGTCGATTTCGTCACTGGGTCAAAGTTGATCATTGATTAAAAAAAGGGTAACGCTTTAAAATGTTTCATTGATGAGCTGCGGAGGCTACCCAAGAAGATGGACCCGATGCTTAGCGC
>NC_089794.1:43092539-43107539 GCF_040412425.1 Macrobrachium rosenbergii
TTGTTAAACATCACATTTTATATATGTCATATATACTGTATATATGTAGGTGTATATAATATATATATATATATATATATATATATATATATATATATATATATATATATATATATATATATATATATATATATATATATATATATATATATATATATATATATATATATATATATGAGTCTCTCTCTCTCTCTCTCTCTCTCTCTCTCTCTCTCTCTCTCTCTCTCTCTCTCTCTCTCTCACACACACACACACACACACACACACACACACACACACACACACACACACACACACACACAAAGAATGTTCTTGACTGAGGAGCCTTGCTGGTGCTGTCTATCCGTCACTTGATACCAATAGTGTGTTGCTCGCCAGTTGATGGATGACGTAAGACTCCTGCTATGCAAAGCCTCCGTTCTAGTTTCTAGGTTGATATTGAAGATCCTCCTAGAACTTTCACTGTACGGGTATTCGGACGCTTCGTATGGGAAACTATTGCAAATATGACCGTGGTGGTTTGTCTCTTTGGTCATGTGCTTTGGCGCGTTTGCTTAAATTTTGTCAAATGAATATTTCCTTATACTTTCATGTATTTTGTTTCCTTAATTCACTTACAAGAAAGTAGGTCAAAGTAATTGAATACGTACATACAGTACATGTATGTGTGTGTATATATATACATATATATATATATATATATATATATATATATATATATATATATATATATATATATATATATATATATATACATGTATGTACGTATTCAGTTACTTTGAATACTTTATATATATAAATATAAAGCGCTTATGGATGCACTTACACCCGCTGTAAATTGACAGAAATCAAATAGACAAAATTAAGAAGGGTACATGAAAAACATAAATGGGAAGAAATTGATAATCATGAGGCAAAGAAGAAAAATACTAAGTCTCTATTTGCCCCCATTGTAGTCAGTGTCTGCAGACAATGAATACGAGGAAATATTTGAGAAACTGGCGTAGTAGCCACTTGAGTTCAGGATCAGGTTTATCAGTAGACACCTTTGTAGACTGGAGGGGAATTTTGCCAACATTCCAGTTCTTCTTCTATTTGGTGACTTGGATTACATATATTTTAAGGTTTTGTGTGGGACTCATAATCACCTCTCTATGTATATATGTATGTGTGTATGTATGTATACATATACAGTATACAGTATACATATATATATATATATATATATATATATATATATATATATATATATATATATATATATATATATATATATATATATATATATATAAGAGAGAGAGAGAGAGAGAGAGAGAGAGAGAGAGAGAGAGAAATGTATCTATTATGTCCCATGTTAATTAACTGTCAAGAATACAGAAGGCGTAATTGTACATTAACTAATTTTCAGCAAATTTTGCTCTGGCATGAAGAGGACAGCTAACAACAAGGGCAAAGTCCAAGATGGTGGGGAGTTTGCTGGTATTAGACACTCGAACTTACTTTTGGTTTAAGACCAGTAAGTCTCATTTTCCCTGAAGGAATTCGTTAATTTGGGGAAGTTTTTGATAATTTTGTTTTCGGGTCTTTCGATTGGTATTCAGTGTAGGCCATCTTTTGTGAACAAATTTTGTCTTTTATTTCACATATTTTACGTATATATAACCATTTCAGAAAGCAGATGAAGGAAATTTCAACTTCATGGACGTAAACGATATATTGTATTAATTTAACTTAGCTTTATACTATTTTTCTACGGTTACCAGCTAAGTAACAGCAGTAGATGGAGAAAAAGAAGTAAAAGTAAAGCTAGAGCTGACTAACTTTCTTCTTTTTTTTTTGCGAGAATTTGGTCACTGTACGCTTTAACATTCCACGTTTCCTTCCTCTCACCTGTAGCATGCGTTAGAGTTTAATCCACAAGTCTCATAAAATTTTAAATCCATTTTTAAGATTTTTCTTACTATTTTTTCATCATGTCCTCACCGCCGATTACTATCTGGCATATATTTGTTCATTTTTGTCCTTCGTAAAAAAAAATTGTTTGCATCATTTGGGCCAAACAAGTATGTAGATAATGTCTGATTTTATGCCGGGTCAGGTCTCTATTTTCTGTTTAAACATGTGCTTTAATTCCGGTCACTTTCTGTATTTTATGAAGGGTGCAGATTATAATTTTAGTTCTCAAATTAATTGTCTAGGATTGGCTATTACTTTTATTAGAGTTTTTTCGAGATCACGAACTAACGTGAATTGTATGATACCATGAAGTCATTCTGTAACAACTCATGAGTTTGTTGTAGCTTCGTTACACCGGTCAGGCCATTCCTTCCCTCATTTATTGGGTACAGATTGCCATTGCCCTCTGATTGCTCGGTTCGGTGCTTTGTTTCTTTCATCAGCTGCCAAGCTCTGGTTTTCTGTACCTTCTTCTTCTTCTTCTTCTTCTTCTTCTTCTTCTTCTTCTTCTTCTTCTTCTTCTTCTTCTTCCTGAGATCCAGGCTTTGACGCAGGATTGGGATGCCCGTTCCTTTTGCTTTCGTGTAAAGATCGATATTCTTCCTGCTCGAAAGTTTTGGAGAGTGAGAGTGAGCTGCCATTTAAAGAGTTTGAGAATAAGAATGTTTTTTTCGGGAGCAAATGTCATTGAGATGGTGGTAAGATTAGATTTCGGTAACGTTGTTAAGTGACAACACAACACACACACACACACACACATATATGTGTGTGTGTGTGTGTGTGTATATATGTATATATATATATATATATATATATATATATATATATATATATATATATATATATATATATATATATATGTATATATATATTCTTCTTTTTTAACGTGCTTTTTCCCCATTTTTGTATGGGGTAACCACGATGCCTTCTTTTGAAGGACTTTTGATTTGGCTTTGGGGTAGACCGTAGTCTCGATCGGCTGCCCTGCCTGACATCGCTTAGACCCCGGTAGCGTATGGTACATGTATCATACTAGACCCAACGCCCTTTCTCCCAGCAGCGAGAAGTTGTCGCGTGGGTAGGTCGAGAGTTTGAGACGTGTGAGATGTTTGTTATGTTTTTAGATGATGTTGGATTGGCTTTGTTTTGTGTGTGTATTTAGTCTGTAACACCCATTTGCTTTTTAAGCAAACCTATCCGTTGATTACATACATAATCCCGGGGTGTCTACACGGATAGCAAAGTGTCCGCCTCTCTGATCAGTCGGCTATTATTTATTATTTATACACTTTAACCTGTTTGTACTCCCAAATATTAAATGACAGATACAATTAATATTGTATTCTCTTTACATTGGGAAAACTTTCACCGAAGTGGCATGGCATATGATAAGTAAATCTGCCCCTGCCAGGATTCGAACTTGTGGCTCTTTGTCAATGTAATAATACCAGACCAGACAGTTGACCATTCGGCTGTCTCTTTACAGCTGTGTGGTTAAGCCCTGGTTTCTTTGGCACCAAACCTTAAAGGCATGGATTCGAATCCTGACTTGGGCAGACGCACTCAAGTATATATACCTTAGTTTAACCAGACCACTGAGCTGATTAATGGCTCTCATAGGGACGGCCCGAAGGATTAGATTTATTTTACGTGGCTAAGAACCAGTTGGTTACCTAGCAACGGGACCTACAACTTATTGTGGAATCCGAACCACATTATAGAGAGAAATAATTTCTATCACCAGAAATAAATGCCTCTTATTCTTCATTGGCCGGTCGGAGATTCGAACGCGAGGCCAGCAGAGTGCTGGCTGAGAACGGAACCCACCCTCCCAATGAAGAACAGGCAGATGCACTTACGTTGGGGTGGGGGGGGGGGGTTGGTAGATTATTCCCAAGGCAAGGTGAATTCGATACTAAGTAGTATTTGCGGAAGCGCAAAATAGCAGTTGAATATAAACACATTAGTTTTGTTCCTTATAACTTGACATTTTCCTTTAGATTCTCTGTCCCCTTGATCGGGTGAAGCCCCACACTTTGTGTATCTCCCTTTTCATTTGTGTTACTCGTATAAGGCCCATAACTGGTAAGGCTTTGATTCGGCCGCTCCTGCATTTTTTTCCCTTTGCTCCACAACCGCATACTCTCTGCAGATTGATGACTACAAGTTATTATTTCTTCCTTTTCGTAAACTTACTTTACAGCGAAATTGGTCATCGAAGCTGAAAATGATGTATTTGCTGAATGAAATGAAACACTCGGCTCTTTCAACTTTAAGTACAGTAGTCTGTCACAAATTCGTTATATATAATCCCCACTCAAGTAAATACTCGGTGAACGTGTACAGTGGTTAGAGGTTTATCATGTTAATGAATGAAAATTAAATTTCCTTTTCCTCATTTGCCTGCCCTAATGTGACGTCTAATTAATAATGCATTAGTCTCCTCGGGGAATAAGTATGTTGCCACACTTGTTGCCAGAAATGCTGTTAGGACCAGCGTTCTTCGACTTCATGGGGTTTCATTCCGTTATTCTGTCTGTAAGGAAAGCAAAATTGAATATAAAATGAGCATCGGTACTTTTCATGGGATTCAGTTGAGCTATCTGAAGACGGGAAAAACGAAGAGTGGTTAATTACTTTTTTAAAGAGGTTTTTGGGAACCAGCATATGTTTCGGTCTATATTTTTATAATAATTATTTTTCTCCAGACAACATCCGTAGCCGATTTTTGAGTTTTTAGTGTTGAAGTTGCAAATGATATTTGTTGACTACTCTGTATTATATCCGTAATTGGACTGGCTTTCTAAATATTTTACAATATTATAACTATGTTTTTCTCATGTTATCGATGGTTTAATGTCATTCCTTTCATAAATCTCAAGTACAGTTATGGATTCTGATATTCACGATCCGTAGTATTTTGAGTAGTCGTCGTTGACTTGCGGAGTTGCATGTTCTTGAGGATTAGTGTCATCACTGTTTTTGTTTTTATTATGAGTATCCTCCGCTTTCTATTAAGCGATTCCTCTACTGCTTCTTTGTCTGGGTTTTATTTTATATGTAAGTGTTTGTACACTGATGCAACTCCCGTAGGGGGTTAGTGCCGTCAGTGCATCCCATGCGGTGCACTGTAGACATTGCTTAAGGTTCTTTGCAGCGTCCCTCCGGACCCTCGCTGTACCTCCTTTCATAAATATTCTCTATCTTTCCATCTTACTTTCCACCCTGTCCTAACATTTGATTCATAGTGCAACTGCGAGGTTTTCCTCCTGTTACACCTTTCAAACCTTTTTACTGTCAATTTCCGTTTCAGCGTTGAATGGCCTCATAGGTCCCAGCGCTTGGCCTTTGGCCTAAATTCTGTATTCCATTGTATTCTGTAATGATGCAACACCAGTTTGATATAAATCAGTACATCCATCTTTCAGTAGAAGATAGAGCATGCTCAGAGGTTAATGACAAAGAGTGGAAGAATTGTCGCCAGGTAATTTCGAGGATAGTTGTACGGAGAGGAGTGGGAGAGAATAGAACAGCCCAGTTGCGACCAGAAAAAAAGGGGGGGGGAGGGGCGTGGTAGCACTGAAATAAAATCAAGACAGAAAAAACAGATTGAAGTGTACAGTAGCAGAAAGGAGCCAGGACCGCTCGCAGTTATCGTGAACCACTGGTATTTTGAATTAATATCTTTTTTTTTTTTTCTGAAGTTAAGTAAAACATTTTTCATTAGCAGGAACACACACATACACCAAATCAGTACCTAAAGTTGAAATATCATCTGGTTAGGAGTTGAAAATCCAACAGGGGTGGCTATAAAGGCTGGCCAAGGTTATGAAATAGTAACACTTCGGAATTTGTTTCATTTATTTTTATACCCGAGAGAAGTTGAAATTCGATATGTGTAAAGAGTTCCAGGAGTGTAAATTTGCTACGTGTAGATGTTGATGGAAAATAAATGCCTAAGCTCAAAATGGTTGATATAGGGAAGGCTGAGTTGGATCTGTTTAAATGTAATTTATTAAGTCTGACTTCGGTACTTTCAGATGCCGCGGAAAAGTCCAAAGTACGGTCGTCCAAATGTAGAAAAGTCTGAAATAGGCACTTGCAATCACAGACGTGATATGAAATTAAGATATCTAAGTTGTAGGTTTAAGGAGAAAAAAAAAAGTAGAGGGAGAGACGAGGCGGTATGTTTATATGCACAGCACTGGAAGTGCGGAATGTTTTGAGGGAGTTATTTCTCTCCCTCTTATCGATTTCAGACACGATGGTCAAGGTTAATCTGAGATGGAACGACTTCGTGTAAGAATATAGTGCGTCATTTCTTGTCATTATTCTTGATCTTGATATTGTTTATGATAGCCACCTATCTTTTCCGCTTCTTAATATTTGCATGAAAGTAAACAATCACTTAACATAACAGTTTTTTAGTTGGTGGTAATTACTTTGTAGTCTGTCTAAGCCCAAGGATGAATCTCAGAGGAGTAAGGCAGAATGTGATTCATTTACTATACGTGATTACTTTCCGTGTTTGCAGTACTCCACTTTCATAAGTCATAAAAAATATGACCCTAATGCCAGTACTCTTATTGACGAGAGTTGCCTGCGGTCAGGGAAGTTGTTTCGTACATCCAGTAAATTAGAGTGAAGATAAATAGATTTCTCTCTCTCTCTCTCTCTCTCTCTCTCTCTCTCTCTCTCTCTCTCTCTCTCTCTCTCTCTCTCTCTCAGTTCTGACTTCAGGAAAGCTTAATGTCGAGCTTGTGTTCTACGTCTCATCATTTAAAGTGAATAGTAGATATATATATTTCCCTCTCTCTCTCTTTCTCTCTCTCTTTCATTGATTTTGTGAGACTCGGAATGGGTAAATGTCAGCTGAGCACGGAACAGACCTGGAACCGACAAGGGACAAGCGATGCTAGCATTAAATATTTTACGGTTTAGACTTGGCTCTCTCTCTCTCTCTCTCTCTCTCTCTCTCTCTCTCTCTCTCTCTCTCTCTCTCTGAGCAAGGTTAGGATTGTGAGGAGCAAGGTCCATAGAGATACTGTATCTCTATAGACCTTGGTGAGGGGTATATTATTGGTTTAAAGATTTGAACGAAGTAGCGTTGTACACGCGCGTTGTTTTTCGCTCGATACCACGAGGCTCGACAGTTTCGTTTCTTCGTGAGTGCAGGCCGGCGGGATGGGCAACGTGATGCTTTTTTGAAACAAAGGTGGACTGCCTCCTGGTGGAGGGTAGGTTATAAAGAATTCTCAGATGTTGTGAGTGATTGACTTCAGAATGTACTTAGATTATTTTTGAATTCAGAATTATTACTGTTTTCGTAGTGGTTGCATTTTCGTGGAATGAGACCAGATGACTCTCTGTTTGTCTGGGAAGTAAAATTAAATTGGTAAAGAAAACAAAAAATAAACAGGAAAAACAAATGAATTAAACTAAAACAAATGACTCGTAAAAATAGAATACAGTCTAACAATGCAGCTCAACTCAAACTTTGGAATTAAACTGCTTCGAAATCTAGCTTAGAATGGGATCCTAAGAGAATATAAATCCAAAACAATAACTGGAAGACTTTTCCTCAGATTTGAACATAGACAAAATGTGGAAGGAAAGTGTCAGGCCGTGTGTGACATCTCGACTCCTGAACAGGTGGTGATTGCGTTCTGCGGAACACACTCAAACATGATTGAAAATAAAACAGTTTGTACCTGTAATAGCATTAAACATGCAAGAGCTTATTGACGGTCATCTCTCTCTCTCTCTCTCTCTCTCTCTCTCTCTCTCTCTCTCTCTCTCTCTCTCTCTCTCTCTCTCTCTCCCCCGCGATGTTGCAACAAGGAAGAGGAATGACGTCCTATTTTTGTCCTGTTATTAATGGAAAATGGACATTGTAGGACTAGGTGAGGGGAAGGGAGGTTGTCTATTCTGGACATTAGGGTTACCAGGAAATCCGGTTCGTCAGAGCTAGCTAGCCTCCTGGTTCCTTGCAGAAGCAGAGTCGATATTATTGCGTGTGGAAGTGTTCTGCTGCTGAGGGAAGAGGAGAAAAATGGGAAAGGGAGCTGGCGGGGGCGGGGGGGGGGAAGCTTATTCTGTTCCTTCTGTCCCTCCCAAACTGCTCCCCTTTTCCTTTCACCATGGCTTCTTGTTTTCACCGGCTACCAGTTTCTCAATAGGAATTAGGGGACAGTGATTGCGTAATACTGTATGCCGAACCTGAGCTTATTTGTGACTCTGTGTGTGTGTGTGTGTGTGTGTGTGTGTGTGTGTGCGTGCGTATACTATGATTGAGGTTTCGTAGCCATAGTAATTGTATTAGTTCGATTATTCCCCTTGCAGCATTACGCTGTGTATTCAGGATTTCGCAATATTCTTTTTCATCATTTGAATAGAGGTAAATAAATCTGGCCAAGCTAAACAGTGAAGGGTTAACGCAAGTGTTCAAGCGTCCGCTGTGTCTCAGACAAAACACAAAAAAGGAATTAATGAGTTCCTCAAAAAATTAAGAAAAGAAATTGTTTTTCTATTATTTTTCAAGTTTTCGCTTGTGGAATTCTAGTGCACATGGGTTCGATTTCTCTCAAATATTTTATATCCAGAAGTGGGTAAACTTAAGGAATTATTATTTACATTCCGTTCAGCCACCATCTTTACGTGCGGCAATAAAACGGTAGGCACCTCATTCACCACATGTGGATCAAGTTCTTATCGTGATATATGGCTGGTGCGAGACTTGCAAGGGAACAGGGAGTGAAGAAGTGGAGAGACGAGAGTGCTGGACGTTAAGCAGCGGATTGTCATTCATTCTGCCTCTGTGAGTGGAAGGCCGACGAAATGGGTGAATTCACCCCGTAATGTGTTTAGACTCCAAGAACAAAAACGGAAAGTTTGGAAGAATAGGAAGTTTGGACCTAGGTTTTCTGTGGAGCGTTGCATGGAAGGGAATATAGAGGCTGTGAGGGAATTCCAAAGTGTATCAGTACAGGAAAGAGGACAGCCACGACGTGGTTCTAAATGACAGGAAAATGATAGGGTTGTGAAGAATGGAGATTGGGAGAGATTTTAGAGGCTTGTCAGTGAAGACGAGGAAACCGGAATGGAATTGGGATGTGGTGGTTTGTCAGGTGTTACATGGCTGTCCATGAGAGGAGGAGGAGGATGATGAGAAGGCGCTCGAACCCTCATCTCAGCAAAGCAGTGCCAGAAATAGTATTAGTAGAAAAGTGGTGGCAACTCACCGAGGGGCGAAGAGGTGTTGAATAACCTAGTCCTAATTACATCTAGAATGTGATCCTCCTCAGAAAAATACATGGTCCAGTTATTTTGTGTCCTCTCTAATTGACAAGACAAATTGTTTCACATTAATCATTTTTAAAGATATTCGTACCTAACGGTGATTTTTACTTAATATAAGAATCCAATGATTGAAGTTATTCCCTTTCATAAAATACATTAAGACTGCAACATGAAGTGTATAAAAGGTCAATTAAATTACAATGCTGAACATTTACCGTTATCTTTTGAGTTATTCATATTTAACAGTCTGAAAGTTGCGGAACTCTTGACTGGTGGTATGTGAGACTCTCTCTCTCTCTCTCTCTCTCTCTCTCTCTCTCTCTCTCTCTCTCTCTCTCTCTCTCTCTCTCTCAGAAAATGAGGGGATAAGTAGGGGAAAAACAACTGAACGTTCTGGCGTTGCATTGTGCGGGGAAAGTGTTGGGCTGCAATTTGGCACGGACCCACTCGAGTCATGTTCATTGTATCAAAATAGTCTGTGCCGCTGAAAGGAATACAAAAATTCTCTTGCCGAGAGAGATATTAGGGTAAGGACTGTTGGTTGTGGGGTGGGGAAAGGAGATGTTAGGTTGTCGGGGACCCCTTCCCCCTTCTGCGTATATTTCAGCTCTTTAGAAGAGGGCCGGTGGCATTGGAAAATTCAGTTGAAAGGGAAACCCCCATATCGGATTTTATCCGCGTTTGTTTTCGTTAAGCAAAGGCCGAAGAGACGGGCCGGAAAAGGTAATTTACTCAACACACTTCAGGCCAGGAAAGGGACGGGATTGGGCGAGGGTGATCCAATTAGAAGAGATTGACAGTATTTGAAGAAGACACGATTTCAATCGTGATTTTTTTTTTTTTTTTTTTTTTTGGCAGCCTGGAAATCTTGCCGAAAAGGAACTTTGTTTAGACTTGATTTAAAACAGCAGGAAAGGAAATTTATACCTAGAGTTAGTTGATGTTCGTATGTAATGTTGTACTTCATATACAGTAGTTGCTCCTCCATTTAATAATATACCCTAATCTCTCTCTCTCTCTCTCTCTCTCTCTCTCTCTCTCTCTCTCTCTCTCTCTCTCTGCTTGTGTATCTTTGTAATTGCATTCATGAACAGTATGGGCTTACCGTGTTGCCATAATTTGCTTCATCTCATATTTAGAGGAAAGAAAGATAGAAATTAGTGTAACATTCATTATCCAATTACTTAATCAAGAATGAACCCTTGTGTAACAATACCCACAGCCTCGTATGACCTTTTGTTACACCCACACGCTGTCCTCATCGACAGTACTTCGAGCCTCTTGTATCTACTAGAATGATGAAAACGGAATTATGGAGAATGAGCCTTTAGTTTTATAAGGGCAGCCAAGGACCTCAGTTCATTTACAGACCTCTTAGAAGGAGAGGGGTGGGGGGAGATTTGATAGCGAGTATTGAGTTTAGACTTGGGAGAGTATGACCTTTATAATAACATTATTTGTTTCAAAACTGTTACGGTTTTAATGCAGTGTTTAAAGACGCCACGTAGATAGTTTTGATTTAAGTTTTGTTTTGTTTTGTTTTGTTTTCGTTACAGCAAATATAGTATAACTGATTTTCTTTATAAAATTATAATTTATTTAATTATATATATATATGTGTGTATGTTTGTGTTGTATGTATGTATTATGCACACTGGTTTTTCTTAATGTTGGCTCCCAGTCTCCTTTTTTTTTTATTGTTATATGGTGTTATTGAATCTTGCAATAAATCTCTTGAAGTGGAATTTATATCTCTGAGAGACATATGAGTTGAGTCTTTTGAAAGAGAAATTTATCAGTACCTGAAATCAGGTGGGCATGATCATTATTATTTACTAATTTTTTTTAACCTGACCAGCTCTTTTTGCGAAAATTCATTTTTTCTTTAGTTTTTCTTCATAAGCCATATTTGTGGATGATAGTCCAATTTTTTCTTGTTTGCTTCACATCGATTTTTACTGAAATTATTTTTGCCTGTCACATGGCGTTTTTTTTTTTTTGCCTTTTTCTCGAGTGACCAGTTTTTGATGTTAAAGAAAATCCTTTTTACCTTTTCATTTTTTCTTTTACCCTTTTTACCAGTTTTTGATGTGTTAAAAATTTCTTTTTACCTTTTCCTTTTTCCCTTTTTACCAGTTTGTGATGTGTTAAAAAAAATCCGTTTTACTTTTTCCCTTTTCCCTTTTTTTGCGGATGGCTGTCTGTGACCTTGCCCTTACAGTGGCTTAGACAGAATAGAGCCAGTCACAAAAGACTGAGAAGGCGGCCAAGGCTCTGTACCATAGCCATCTGTTGTAGACACGAAAAATGGAACTCTCTTGTGAGAGACAAAGATGAGATAATTTTCAAGAATCAACTCCTCTAGCCTGGTAGTGCCGCCAGTGTACCTCACGCGTTTCACTGGAGGCATTAGTTAAGGTTCTTTGCAGTGTCACTTCGGCCTCTAGCTGCATCCCCTTTCATTCCTTTTTACTATACCTCCGTTCGTATTCTGCTTCTTCCATTTTACTTTCCACCCCCTCATAACAATTATTACAACATCTATATATGTGTATATGTATATATATATATATATACACACATACATGTGTATGTATATATGTATAGGCAACAGGAAATTGTATAAATTTTTTTGTAAGTCTCAGGACACACACCACCCATACAATTTAGTATTCGTGGGTTAACGGATATGATTATACAGCTACTTCTTGCTTGTTGGCGGAGGTGCAGTTGGCTGCAGTTCTGCTGGATACACCTGTGCCGCTTTATACTTATAAGTTTAAAATGTCATCTCTTTCTTATGGGTTCCTTCTGAATCGCACCAAAATTCTCGTAGAGACGACAAACGAACTACGGCCTGGCATTTAGTTGTATGCGTATCAACCGCTGCAAATACATTAAGTGGAACTGCAGTCAACCGCATAAAATAACAAAGCGTCTAAAATTGATAACCAAGATAGCATTTTTTAAGAGAGATTATTCCCTGATGCAACCGAGAAAAAATTGTTCGACCGTGATTGCCAAGGCGTTTCAGTATTCCAAGGCTGCAAGTCTAGCCTTGGAAGGACCTTTGTATATTGATTTTGTTTTTATTATTTGGTGGAAGGTTGTTCTCAAGGAAGCGTGCTGGTCAAGTTGATGCCTTGTGCATTTTGATCCTTTAATAATGTTCACATTTTGGACAAAAATCTCAACAACAACAACAACAACAACAGCAGCAACAGTTGTACTGAGCAATATTCTCTACAGAGGTTCTCGTTAATTTAATGAGGCAGGTCTAGTAAAGCATAAATTTAACTTAGACTTAATCTAGATTAATAAGGTAAGTTTATATGCGAATATAGAAGTTATGAGTGATTGGATAGATGCTTATTGGGATTTTAGAATGTATAAATGGAAGAGTACGGACGTTTTTCAAAATTTGGGCAAGTTTTTGCCCAGTATAAAATATTTTGAACGCTTTCCACCATTAGCTTGGTGTTAATATCCTATCTAGAGAACTTTTGCTAAAATAACCATTTCTCGCTTCGATTACTAAGGGGATTGTAAATGGAATGTAAAATATACCAAAGCATAAAAAAAAGGTAGAGAATTTAATAAGTCTTTTGACTGAAGAGTTCTGAAGCTCTCAGTTGAAATTGGAAGGGAAGTCCACTACGTCTCAGGAAATTCCCAGGTTCCTTTATTCCAATGGTAAACTATTTAATCAGTGTATATAATACTACGTCATTTTGTTGGTTCGGATTTTAAAGAAAGAGTCACGGGCATTTATATATATATATATATATATATATATATATATATATATATATATATATATATATATATATATATATATATACATATACGGTGTATATGTATACTGTATATATATTATATATATAATATACGCTGTTGGGGAAGGTTCTCGACGTTGACTAAAATCGTTTGGCTTTGAAATGAAGTTCCTGAGATTCTTGCGTAACCAGGATATTCTTAACCCAGAATTGATCCGGAAATTTTATGTCGCTGGTTATCTGCTTTCTTATCATATACACGTCTGCTGTTTGAAATATTCAATACAGACGTTTTGCTTTTGCGCGCGCGCGTGTGTGTGTGTGTGTATTGTGAAACGCGTCCCCATGTGTTCATTTCCGTGTATGTATGTATATATATATATATATATATATATATATATATATATATATATATATATATATATATATATATATATATATATATATATATATATATATATATATATATATATATATATATATATATATATATATATATATATATATATATATATATATATATATATATATATATATATATATATATATATATATATATATATATATATATATATATATATATATATATATATATATATATATATATATATATATATATATATATATATATATATATATATATATATATATATATATATATATATATATATATATATATATATATATATATGCCGATTGGTCCATACACGGCGAGTCTTCTCATTTATTCTTAAGGTATCTGAAATGTGTTTTGTGATTTGCATTAATTAGGCAGATCTCTCTCTCTCTCTCTCTCTCTCTCTCTCTCTCTCTCTCTCTCTCTCTCTCTCTCTCTCTCTCTCTCTCTATGAAATCGGTAGCGTGCTCACCTCTCTCGAAAGATCCTGGGTTCAAATTCCGGTAGAGAACGAAAGGATCTGGACACATTTCGTTAGACCCAATGTTCCTCTCGACTTGAGCAGTAGATTTAGGGACTTGCTAGTCAGTCTACTGTAGCAGTTTTTAATTATGAATGGAGAGAAGGACAAGAGAACAAGAAATGAAATGAAAAGAGGTAATTTGTAGTTCAGCTCTCATTATGCACGCCTCGACAAATTCTCTTTTTATAATCTCTCCTCAGTTGGAAAGAAATGGCAGAAGTTCTCTCTCTCTCTCTCTCTCTCTCTCTCTCTCTCTCTCTCTCTCTCTCTCTCTCTCTCTCACACACACACAATTGAAGGTTGAAGATGATTTAATAGTGCTTTATTGTTTTATGCGCCCTCTTTGTTTATCTCATGACATTCATATGTTTATGGAGGTCAGCTGTTGCGAACTATTATAATATAGTGTCAGTTCAAATCCTTTCCTTCGAGGATTTCTGGAAAGCCATAAACATTTCATTCTTTACTATTCATGGCGTTGTCATGTAATTTCGCAATTTTTTTTAAGAGTTAACCCCTGCATTGAACGTTATATTGGATAATTGTTTCTTATTTTGAATGTAATTATATTTATTTTTTTCTTTATCAAACGTCAAACGTTAGTATTGGTTATAATTTTACATTTTTTCTTATAAGTTGACGCGTATGCATAATAATAATAATAAATGATAATAATAACTACAGTATCATACACTTTAGTTATGGTTTTATAAATGTATACAGCCCCCATTATCATCATCCATGTCATATCAATTGTGTATCAGTTTTTATCGTGTGGCAAAAACGATTATCTCTATTCAATTTGGTACCTATATCATATGCTATTTCGTTCCCTTCGGTTGGGCCTTTTTCATAACGTTTATCTCGTAAGTAAGAAAAAATCTGACCTTGTGTGCTGTGTGAAAAAACTTGGCAGCCTAAAGTGTCTGATGAAAAGGGCAATAAAAGAAAATCCCGGCCCCAGCTGCTTGTATAATTACTTTTATAAATAACAAAAAACTCAACCCCTAAAATTGTTCCTCGGTTCTCTCATACACTTGTATGTGCGA
>NC_089794.1:43110039-43220039 GCF_040412425.1 Macrobrachium rosenbergii
AGAAGACTGAATAGGCTCCTTCATCTGAATTCGACGCGCAATTTTCTGCCTTCTTTCTTTCCCAATTCAACCTACGGATGACCTTACTCTTTGTACTTACTGGGACAAGGACACAAAAAAAAACAATATTTTCGAATAATATCTTTCGTGACTGTGCTGTTTTGTGTAAATTACCCTCTTTTCTCCGGCATGGAAAGACCATTTTTTGTTATTTATTTTTAGTGGTATTATGTGCTTTATCCGGTTCAATTTTTTCCTTAATTGTGGTTCTGGTCAGCGATGGGCAGCCAAAATTTCTGACATTTTTCCCCATAATTTTTTCTCGTTATTTTTTTTATCTTTTTTTTCTTCAGATGAGGATTGTTTTTTTATTTTTTGTAATGACACAAGAAAGGACTTTTCCTTGAATGACGCATGAAAGGGCGCAGTAATTACGTTTCAAATAAAAGCAGAAAATCTAGTCTGGAAATATGGTAACTGTATTCAAGTTCATGGATCAAGCGTGGAAAGTATAAGATACCCAAAAGTAAAATAACAAACTAAAGGGTCTTGGGCTTATAACCAGTCAATTACCCAACCCTTTTTTTTTCATGTACTTTTTTATCCTCGTGGTTTCACTTAATAAAAAAAATATTAAAACGGTTAAGAGTGAGGTGATGCTTTAGAGCTCTGCCTTTTGATTTTTGGTGTAATGTTTTTTTACGTTCTCCAGAGAGGTTGGTTGTCTGATAGGAGGATGACAAGAAAAACAGTAAACGAATTTGATTGAAACCAGGTGAGAATATTCGGTTGGGTGACCAAGTCCAGATAATGAAATTTTGGTTGGGGGTTTTTCACCAAAGATTTTAGAAAAGAACATGATTTCCCGTATCGATTTTCGAAACCAATTTTTTTTTTAAATATATACAGTTCCTTTTACGGAGCTTTGCAATTATGTTAAATTTATAGTATTATATTGAGTATGTATTTCTTAACATTTGCATGTCTTGGAGCAACCGCCCTAGAGGGTTACATAACCAAGTTAAACGCCACATTAGTAAGATATATTTCTCTAAATTAGTCATGCTTAAGCCGAGCGCAATGTGAGGTAATTTTTGAGATTATAAAGTATGCAGTAAAACTGACCGCTTCCGTGTATTAGGGAGAGTGAACGCTTACAACAAGGAACGTGAGTACAACTATAACAAGATTTTGGGTATTTCCAAATGTCGTAAGTGGTATTTTAGAAAAGCTATCGTTGTTTTGCTTCCGCTTCCTGTGCGATATTCTGGTATCTCGATACATAGTTTTTTCTGTCCACTGCCTTTGACTTTTTTTTATATTTTATTGTGATTTCAATGTACACAGTAGATAAACCTCACTGCCTGAACTTCGTGGCTACATTTGGCTCATCCATCGTCAGATACTTGCAAAATACTTTTTAAGATTTAATGTTATATTTGTTTACCTTTAGTTTTTGAAAGGCTTATATTGGTCATCATTAAATCCAAATAATTGGGATGATATTTGGTGTTGCAGACCATGGTGTTCGTGAATGACTTTTGTCTTTGTTGCCTAAGCTTTTCTTTTCTATTGAACAGTCTTAATTGCCTTTATGTATCTATCTCCATGCATTCGTATCGTTTTAATCCTCGGTAAGAAGGTTTTCTTATAACGTGTGTCGTAATGTAACATTTGTACCATTATCATCTCGGGAGAATCTTGGAGTGCCAGCTTTGCAGTTGTCACCCACTTGCAACCTGCCGGTTTTACCCGACACTTTTCGTTCTTTTTTGCGAGAAATGATGATTGACTCATAGTGATCGCACCCTAATTGACAAAAGCATCCACAGAGAGCATTTCTTTGCTGGATACAATATAGTTAAGTAACAGAGATACTAGTAGACTTGGATACAGGCAACGTTAAGAAGACTGCATATAATTATCGGTAAAAGCAAGTTTTCGGTGAAAGAATGGCCCCAAACACAAACTCATATTATAAGAATTAGCCAAACTCTGATAAATGGTTAGATTTATTTTTTTTACCTTGGTAATTATTGCTGCTTTTATCAACCGACTCGTTATCGTTCCACACCTTTCCACACCAATGAATTAGAAAAAATTACGGAACTTTCTTTAGATTGCTTGTATGCCAGAAAGAGAATTCTGTTAAAATTACTTTCAGGAAGACACTGTGATTATTGAGTATCCGTTCCGTAATCAAGGTCCTCTACGCCTTGCTTAAAGGCTTTTATTTATTTATTTATTTATTTATTATTATTTTTTTTTTATTTATTTATTTATTTATTTTTTTTTTTTTTTTTTTTTGCCTTTCAACCCCATAAAGAAAAATTTATTTTCTTTTCGCATGTCACATCCTCTGCCTCTGTTTGGTGATAATTTATTCAACCCAACATTTGCGTCTGTGTAACTTAATTTCAATTACTAGCGACCAGATTGATTCATATTTGTCAGTGAAAGATCATGTCACTCGAATTACCGTTTCATATTAAATTAGATGTAGTCGGATACATAGAATTGTGAGCAGAGATGACAATCGTAAGTACTATCCAGGAGGAAGGGAATCTCAGAAGCGGGGCGGGAAGTTACCTGATGAATACGATCATCATCCTCGTACGAGTGGGACGAGCACGAGAGGCTTCAGCCAGGTAATTAATGAAAAATATATAAAAGGGCGCGGATGAGGACGCCACTTGGAGCAGGCCGAAGGAGACAGTTGTATTAGCTATGGCCACTGTATCGGAAAGAGAAGGGCTTGCGAACAGCGGGTCCTTTTGGGTTGTTTGTTAAGGTTAGGTCTAGCTAGATTTAGCCTGTTACTTTAGTTTGTTTTCCTGTGTTATTTTAGATTTTTCAACTTCTGTAATGAGGTCCTCCAGTTATTGTATATTAATTATTGAAAATATTTCTAAGAGCTTACGCGCACACACATATATGTGTGTGTATGTATGTATGTATATATGTACAGTATGTATGTATTAAAGCTTTTAGAAATTCGTTCCATAATTAATATATATATATATATATATATATATATATATATATATATATATATATATATATATATATATATATATATATATATATATTACAACAAGTTTCGTTTAATATCCATTTGACTATACCTTGGTAACAACTAGCACCTCGCCACCAGTGGGATTCGAACTGTATATCAGTCATAATTCACCTTTGTTGATGGTTCATTGGTAATACGTTACTGTGTCGTCGTATCCCAATCGGTCGGCAGTTCGAATCCCAGTGGTTACGAAGTGCTTATGAATTATATTCCCCTTGGGTGTATATTATTCCTGAGGTACAGTGAATTGGACATTAAACGATATTTGCAGCTGAATGTTTGTGAATGTTAAAAATAAGTTACGGTGTACATGACAACAATTCACATAATCATATATACTCGTATATATATGTGTTTATATATATATATATATATATATATATATATATATATATATATATATATATATATATATATATGTGTGTGTGTGTGTGTGTGTAGTGTGTATAAAGAGAGAGAGAGAGAGAGAGAGAGAGAGAGAGAGAGAAATCGTTTTTATGACCCAGGGCGCCGCAAGTACTGTGAAATCCAAAGTATGTTTTAAGTAAAAACTTTTTGTGTGTGGGGGGGCAGTGTTCAATTTTTGTATTATTACATTTTTGCTCTGTGATTGCGCCTTTTTTGAAAATTTTTATGATTTTTATTTGACCCCGGAAAATTTGGACCATTTTATACTATATTTTTACCCTTACCCAACGAACCCAAACGCCAGTTTTATAAATTTTTTTTGCTGGTTTTTGTGAATAATTTTTACGCTGAAGGTGTGAAATTATGAAGTATTTTTTATACGGTTTGAAAACTCTGACAATTTTTTTCATCAAGATTTGCCCGTTTCCAAATTATCAGTAAACATATTTTCGGGGTTCGATGGTATTGTAGTTGCGACGCCGGTTTATAGAAAACTTGGAGATTAAAAGAGTCAGAATAACTGGATATTGTAAAACACTGATTGAAGTTCTGTAATGAGTTCTTCCGAAACAGGTAGAATCTGTAATAGCGTTGATTTTATATCAGAAGCTTTGTATGAAACTGATTAAAGCAATCTAGAACCATGCGGGAAATAAAGCTTATTGTTTGAAGCTATAAGATATTTTACTGAATATTTTTCTTACACATGTACCAGATTTCATAACATCAGTATAATAAAACTAGACATTGATGATTTGTTCAAGATTACGTTAACCACTTTTGAGGTTGTTCGTTACGTTTGTTTACATTCTATGTTAACAGTCGGTTGCAATATAGAGATACTCTGTCTTTTGTGAAATGTATCCAAACATTCATAGTTATTTTAATCTGAGATGAACTGTTTTGAAATGCAAGTTTAATGTAAGAGGCTGGCCTTGCTCAGCTGTACCGGGGTGATGTCACTCGCATATTTTGGAGAGAGAGAGAGAGAGAAAGAGAAAGAGAGAAAGAAAGAGAGAGCGTGTGCTAATATTATCTTGTTGGTGGCAAGTGAGTGTTTTCCCATCTTGTTACGTAATAAACGTTCCTGGCATAAGGATGGGTGCGTTTTATGATCTGTATATTTAATAAGGGATGATAGCTTAGGGGAATCCGTCAAGTTTACTAAGCGAAGTTGTTTTAACCCAGTTGAATATTTACTAAGGTGAAAAATTATTTTATTTTTTGTGTTTGTTTAGTTATTAAGAGGGAGGGAATATTTAGGGGCACGCATTGCTTGGTGTATGTGAGTGACAAGTTTTTAACAATACGTCCATATCTATTGTTTGTGTGCTTGTGTGAGAGCGAAATGGATAAGAAAAGGATATCACACGTCTTATCATTGGATGTATGAGAGAGAGAGAGAGAGAGAGAGAGAGAGAGAGAGAGAGAAATTGTGGGGACATATCGGTATTTATGTTTAAGACAAAGGAGACTAATAAGGGAGTGTATCTACTGCAAAGAAATTAGTCTTGTTTGTCTTTGATATAGTGAAATATAAGAGAAAGACCGTGCAAGGGCGTCTCTACAGGTTGTGTGTGTGTGTGTGTGTGTGTGTGTGAGAGAGAGAGAGAGAGAGAGAGAGAGAGAGAGAGAGAGAGAGAGAGCATGTAGGGACATATAACATATCATTAGTGTGTGTGTGTGTGTGTGTTATATCCACACACACACAGAGAGAGAGAGAGAGAGAGAGAGAGAGAGAGAGAGAGAGAGAGAGAGAGAGAGAGAGAGGGCTAAGGCATGAATCATAGTTTACTGGCGGCATTGAATATTCTGTGTGAGAAATTTGGCAGGTTAGTATGTCATGAGCATTCGTAAGAGGTTTTTATGGAAATAAACCTCTCTCTCTCTCTCTCTCTCTCTCTCTCTCTCTCTCTCTCTCTCTCTCTCTCTCCCTCCCCCCGTGGCCGTGTTTACAGCCTGTTGCATGGTCCCAAGCTATTCTGGCTGTCTGCCCGGCAAGTTGTCACTTTTATTGTCCCTCTGAGACCAGACACCCAGATTGTGATTTTCACGTCGCTTGGAACTTTGAACCCCCTTTATTCTTCTATGTTATAATAATTAATATTATTACAATTTTTCATTCTCTGTCTGTGAAAGTGTATTTTCGGGATTATATAACCATACATTAGGCTGAATTTATCCTCGTGGAATTTGTTCGTTGAATTCTGCTGAATGCTTTTATGCTGATTAATTTGTATCGTGTTGAAGTTTAACTTAGTTAAGGTGTCCTTACAAAGATTGGTGAGGAATCTTTTTTTTTCTGATAATCATTTCATCCATTATTCTTATCTTGTGTGTAAAGGGTGGTAAATTTGGGATGCTGTTTGTCATTTCTCTCTCTCTCTCTCTCTCTCTCTTTCTCTCTCTCTCTCTCTCAATAAATAAATAAATAAATAATATATAATATAAATATATAAATAAACAAATAAATAAATATAAATAAACAAATAAATAAATATAAATAAATATATATGTGTATATAATACACACACAATATGTAGATATAATTTGTTAGGCTCGATGGTTTTCTTAAGCTAGTTCGTATTTCCTGGTCTTATTTGTGGATAGATAGTTAAGGTTTATGTTCTTTTATTTTCGAATATTTGCTACAGAATTTGAGAGAGAGAGAGAGAGAGAGAGAGAGAGAGAGAGAGAGAGCATTTGAAGATTTTACATGGACGGCTTATACTGTATATTAAATCGTCAAGACTCGCCTGTGCTCAGTCATAATCATATACATTTTGACGTATTTATCACCAACATCTGTTAAGTTTATTCTTTCAGTGCAGCTGCGACTCCCAGCAGTCGACTAGTAACCGCGTCATTTTCTTTTTCTAAGGGAAAGTCCTTTCTAAGGGAACGGCCTATTTTTCCTCTTCAAGTAAGCATACTCGGGTCTCTTTGTTCGGGAGCCGGCGTCTCCCATATGAAGCCAGAGAGGGAGAGACTGTGTACGCGTAGCATTAGCTTGTACTCTCTGCTCCGCCAGTCCCGTTATGTAATGTTCAGTTGTTGAGTGTTAATGAAGGGCTTAGGGATCACGGGTTCAGGCGTGTGCGAAGAATAAGGATAAAAAGCACAGTTACTTGAGGCCGCTGTCATAAGTAAGCAGCTCTCCGTTAGGTAACTAAATTACCCATAGACGACCCCGCAAGGTAATATTCTGGATTATACTGTAGTGGTTGCTTATTTTTTAAGTGGAGGCAGGTTCAGAGGGTAAAGGGAAAGGCAAAGAGTAGTGGGGCGTACCTTTGCAGAACACAATAGACTTACCTCGTTGAGTGATAAAGTTCATTGGATTTATAAATGGTTTTCAGGAAGAAATGTCTTTTATCCATCTACAGGGGCTGTCATGAATGGTTTTAAAAGATGTTAGTTATACTGTATCATGTTGGACATTTTCTGCTATATATATATATATATATATATATATATATATATATATATATATATATATATATATATATATATATATATATATATGTGTGTGTGTGTGTGTGTGTGTGTGTATGTATGTATGTATGTATGTATGTGTGTGTGTGCGTGTGTATTGTAGTGACACTGTGGATCTATCGTAGCAATGATGGGGGAATGAGTGAATGGCTGAAACTTGGCAAAAGAGTATAAAATGGAACAACACTGAAACTTTATTTTTGTCTTTTTCTTTAGAATTTTAGCCTTGAAGATAAGAGGAGATTTAGAAGATTAGAAAGTGTTGTCTTAAAGTAATAGACGTCACGTGTGCATCAGCTTCATTTAGAATACAGAATATATATATACAAGATATGTATGTGTGTATTATATATAATAAGTGTGTATGTATGAATTCCATTCGAATATTAAGCCTCAAATTACCTCTTGATATCGAATTTGCTTTCCCTTAGAAAAACATACTTTGAAATATGTATGAAAATACCTCTTACCTTCACCAGGGTTCGAACCCAAACCCCTTTTGGGTAGGAAGAAGGGTAACAGTGCCCATAAATATTCACTAGTTACGAGGGATTTATGTAGATTTCGACCTTTGTGCGTATTCCTTATGCATTCATGTTCTGTACCTAATAAAGAAATTAATCGACCTCATTCATTTCTCGTCATAATGTGGTTCGGATTCCACAGTAAGCTTAGCCACGTAAAATAAATCTAATCCTTCGGGCCAGCCCTAGGAGAGCTGTTAATCAGCTCAGTGGGCTGGTTAAACTAAGATATACTTAACTTTTTCTACCATGAAAGGAGGATGAATTGTGTAAAATGCCCCTTGGGCAAAGTCACTCCCAAGTTAAATGTGAATTCTATTTTAATTAGGTTACTAGCGACAGATTTGAAAGTATAAAATTTCATGTGTAAATTGACTCCATTTCTATCAATCTATCTATCTATCTAAGAGGAGCCGTTAGTCAACAGCACGCAAATGTGATGCAAAGGGACGACTATCTTGTTCACAGAAAAGCTTACTGGACGACATTCCATGACACATTCCCGACTGGCATTTTCAGGTTGAGACAATAGAACAGTACTAAAAAGGTACAACTCTACGCTTACAACAGTCTCATATATAATGTTAAACTGAAAGCATTAAAACAAGAGAAAAAAAAATTTGATTTTATTAATCTAATTGTTTGTTATTCTCGTCGTGCTTTAGTGTTTTCATAGTCATACATATAATGTGAGATTGTGTTTTGCATGTGAGTTGTACCATTGTGGTTCCTTCAATTGTTTCAGCCTTGAAATTGCGACTTGGAAATGTGTTGCGAAACGTCGTCGGCCAATAAACTTTTCTGTGAATAAGATACCCGTCCCTTCGCGTCACTTTTGTGTCTGTCTGCCGGTCTATCTACCACTTTAAAGCCATCTATCTGAATATATATATATATATATATATATATATATATATATATATATATATATATATATATATACATACATACATACATACATACATACATACATACAGTATATATATATATATATAATTTTTTTTTATATTTATATATCTTAAAAAATCACAGTAGATGCACGTGCCTGTCATTTGCCAGTATATTTATGTATAAGTATATATATATATATATATATATATTTGTATATATATATATATATATATATATATATATATATATATATATATATATATATATATATATATATATATATATATATATATATATATATATGTTAATGTTATAAATAAAACATGTTAATGTTGAAATAAAACATTTTTGTAGTAGTTGTTAGGGTAAGTTTTATTTTCATATAAATATAGGAAAATGTAGTTAGGAGAAGGGTTCCTTTTCACTTGATATCTGTTATAATTGTGACATTTCTTTTGATTAACTGTGACTTGGATACCACAAGTGGTTAGTGGTTTTTATTTTATCATTAAAAACAGCGATCACTCTTATAGAAAATCCTAAATGGCTCTAATCGGTGTGGTATGTTTAAAAGATCTATATTTGACTGGTAATACATCCTCTCGTTATTAATTAATGCTACTATTTTCTCGTTACAGGTAAGTGGTATGGCAGGAATGACCGTTGTGTGTTTGCAGTGTACAGGCAAGTTCACGTTGTTGTTGTTGTTGTTTCCTTATTGCATTGAGCGTGACGTAAGGTTGATAAAAACAGAAAGCCAAGATTTGCTGTCGCAGTATTTTGATATTTTGACCATTCATGAAAATAGCTGAAGTTTTCTTAACTGCATGTGCAGCACACAGTTGGGTTCAGCTGTACCTTGAGCGCGTGGCACTTGAGGCTGTTAATGCTATATACGAGTATCATCTGTTCTCTCAGCTGCAGCTATTTATTTTCTGTAATAACCTTACAGCTATAATGGCCATCGACGCCTGTGTTTTTAACGCGTCGTAAGAAGTCGTCAAAGGCAAGTTATACTCACTCGTATGAACATTTCGTAGATATTTGGGTATCAAACGGTACGGTGTTTGCAAGTTGCACTCCCAGCCAGTACTACCTGTACAGTACTGCACGTACACAGTTAAACTAACATTGTAACGAAGCAGCACAAGATTGTGTAATGTTCTGTAATACTACCGATGTATTTCGTGTCGTCATTATTTGCTGTTATTTGTTTAAGTATTACTAGCACGCGACAAAACTATCATTCCATGTGCTTAACACTGAACACACAGTATTTTGTATATAGGGAAATTATAATGCCTTCTTGCCCTCCCCCCTTCTTTTTTTCATTTTAATGTGAACACGGAGGTGTGGAGCTACCAAGGTTGGGAGCTACGAACCCCGTGCCCTCGCCATTTGGTGATTCACACCACGCAGACCGACGAGGATGCTAGCGTTTTAAATTCCTGTCGCCCTACTGGAGTAATAAAACGATTGCCCTTTGCCTCACGCGAAGTGGCCCCTTCTCTGGAGCTAGCTGCCCTTTCTCCCCTAAGGGTCCAGAACACTTCGGTAGGCTCTTCTCTGTCTTGGGATACTCTTATGAGAGGCATCAGCCATTGGTATTTCCCTGTCCATCGTTGTCCAAGTAGCATCGCCTGTTACCGTCGCTGTAGTTGTCTACCATAGACTGACCTGACCTGAATTAATGTGATGTCTTGACAGGCCATCTTCGGTATTCTGCTCCTCGACTTGATCATTAACATCCATCGCTTCTTCTCTCTTCTTTTCTGACCTCTTCTCTTCAGTTCTTCTTAGGACTGTCTTCGTTTCGTGAAACAGTCCTGGTATTCATTTATCAATAGATTTTTTTTCACTCCGCCATTCTTTCATTGGTCAGTCCCTTCAGTAACTCTCATCTGTTTAACAACTAAGCTTTATCTCTCAACTCTTTCTTTCTCTCTCTCTCACCCTCTCAATTACAGCATCTTATTTCACTCTCCTTGTTCTGCAATGTCACATTTCAAGTGCCTCTGGTCTTGTTGTTGTTGTTGTTGTTATTCTTCTTTTTCTTCTTCTTCTTCTTCTTCTTCTTCTTCTTCTTCTTCTTCTTCTTCTTCTTCTTCTTCTTCTTCTTCTTCTTATTATTATTATTATTATTATTATTATTATTATTATTATTATTATTATTATTATTATTCCGTGAGTAATTGATGTAGTTGTGTAAGGTACAGTTCATTGTTAAAGATACATTGAGAGCTTTCCACAGCCTGTAAAGTCCGTCATCGCTTATAGTTGAATAGCCTCTCGAAAACAGTTGTATTTGCAACCTAGTATCTTATCATAGGTACACCTTTGTCAGCCGGATTTCTGAATGATAATGTTAACAGTTATTATTAATTATTATTATTATTATTATTATTATTATTATTATTATTATTATTATTATTATTATTATTATTATTTCCAACAAGGTCGTGTTTGGGTTCAGTTTGTTTGCGGGATTATGTAGTTGTTTGTACATTTTCACGAAAAGGCGGGGCCCGTGTGTAGTTGTTGTTATTATTATTATTATTATTATTATTATTATTATTATTATTATTATTATTATTATTATTATTATTCACGTTTTATCCACTTACATAAAGTTGCTATTGTTACTGCATGTCGTGATGTTAATTGATATTAAAATGTTAATGTATATATAAACTTGAGGTTTGAGTTTGTTTATTCATTTCTTCCTCCTCTTCCTCCTCCTTTCAACAGTTTCGTTGTGTAAAGATTATATCCTTTCCCAGTTCTTCTTGGACTATTTTTTTTTTCCTTTTCAACTTCTCCTAATTGGGAAACTCTAGTCTCACAACTCGTCCAGTCTTGAACGACTCAAATTTTCCTACATTGGTTTTATGATTTGATTATATATTCGATTTCAACTTTTTTGTTTAGGCTTGTTTCGTTGGACAAATCTCCATTGTTGTGCCTCGCTAGTGTTCCCCTTTAGTCCAATTCTGATTCCTCATTACTTTTCCTAAAGCCCACAGGTCCTTTGCAGTGTGGTTTTTCCATATGCTGGGGAGTCTTTGTCATTACTTATGGTGAAATAGTAATCAGAAGGTGAAGGGTGTCTTTAAGATTAAATTTTTATTTCAAGACGTTTTCAGATTCTGATGACTGTACTCTATTAAATTGTGGTGTGACGTAGGTAACGGGTTGTGCTTGTTTCTCCCTTATTTAACCTGTTTTTCTACTTGTTATATATTTGAAAGTAATGAGTACGGAATATATCTGTAGTATAGGATGTATATACAATTGTTGGATAACGTAGGATTTTATACTAAGATAAGATTACTTAAAAGAGTTGGTCAGGGAGAGGATTTTACGTGGACAGTGAGTTAATTCAATACGTTGATATTTATTGCTAACTTGGGTCTGCTCTTTCTTCAAACCTTAGTTCTGATGAAGAAAAAACGGCTCTAATTGGAAAAGTAGCAGGGAGTTTTGGTTACGTGTTGAAAGGAGTTGGTTTCAGCAAAATGCTAACGATAAAAACAAAGGTTATGTTTGCTGGGCTTGTGTACTAAACTTTTCGCATTGTGGTTCGGACGGCTGGCCCACCTAAGCACATTATCGGCTAGAACTTTCACTGTGGAAGGCTCGAATAGGGCAGAATATTCTGACTTCATTGCTCATACATGCAGGAGAAGATTCTCTTTGATAGGAAATCAAAGAAGAATTGACGTCAGTCGATTTACAAAGAAAATGTGTAATTGTAAATACAAAGGAAAAGTTGCAAGATCTCTTATCTGTTACTCTTTAGACTCTGTGAACTTTGATCTGCACTAATTGAAAACGAATGATTGAAATTGGCCAGGATCGAAGTCTAGAGACAAAGGAGCAAAGATGACTGGTGTTAGTGGTGACAAGTGGAAGGGGAGCGAGTTAGACAGATGGCATGTAGTTGCACATATTTTTAGTAATCATTTTAATAGTACTCTTACCAGGCCCTTTGAAGAGGACATAGTTCCGTCACTCAAAAGAAATTGATGACCAGCACAGGGAGGCTGCACCTAAATTAGAGAATTGGTGTTGTATCCATTCAAGGGACATTGGCCTCAAGTTCCGCTTAATGTGCACGAGCTTTCGTTTCTTCATAGGCATTTACTATGTAGTGTGCGTGTCTCTTGCTGGTATACGGATAATTGGACTTGATTTATTGATGACAGTGTCAATCTGAGTTTGTGCAGGCTTGGTACTTGCTGGAGAATGCGCTTTTTTTTTTTTATTTCCATTGATGATAAATGTGTTATCATTTAAGAAGCTTTAGGGAACGGCATGGCACAGTTTTTTCAGAGCAAATTATTGTTATTTAGTCAACGTCATCACACTTTTAAAGGACAAACCAAAAGTCTACAAGCTTGCAAAAGAAAGTCCAAAAAGTAACGCTCGTAAAGTGGGGGAGGAACTTGAAGACGATGTTTACACATTTGACTAAAAAGATCTTAAGTGCAATTAAGCACTTCACTTGAAATGATAAGTAAAGAAAAAAATGCACCCTCTTCAAGTGGTGTGACGTATCAAGAGTAACATTCCTGTGCCATGCCTTGACCATATGATTTGTGACGCATGGTGTGTTGCGTGGCTGAGCAAATGAAAGAGTTGTTGGCTGCTTTAAATGGATCGTGCTAAACTTCGAAGGACAACTGCCTCTGTGGATTTGGCCCTGGTCGCTTCTCTCTCTCTCTCTCTCTCTCTCTCTCTCTCTCTCTCTCTCTCTCTCTCTCTCTCTCTCCAGAAAGACGACGGCTTGACAGCTTGTTGGCTTCCGTTTACCCATGGTAAAAGAGTTAGGAGAAAATAAGAACTGGATAATTGCATTGGTGTGGTTTACGAAGAAATTTGATATCCAGTTCATGTGGTTATGTTTTATTGTTGGTTTTTCATTTTTTGCACACCGTTCATGAAATGTTAACCTTTAATTAATTTTAACCTTTCGTATTTAATAATAATAGCATTCAAAATGTGCGTACTTTCATATGAAACAAGCCAAAACAAAACCTGAACCTGTTAATGAAGCTTTGATACAATATGAAAGCCCGTTTACGGATGGAAAAACTAAAGAAAAGTATAGTAAAACAAAACATTGATATAAATTAAAATAACAAATGTTAAACTTTGTCTGCCTTATTGAAATCTGTGTAGCGACATATTATATTTATTAATTTTATTATTTATTCGTCAAGTAGAAACTTGGATTGACTAGAGTTTTTCCCTCCGTTTGTGTGTCTGCTGCGGCACTGAATTTGTCATGACACTCTTGAATGGATTTCAATCAAACTTGTCCAGCGTTAAAATTTTTGTCCAGATCTTTGGTCTTGGTCTTGAGATTAAGAGGAAACTTTGTTATATTCTTTGAATGTTGGCCCCATTTAGGTTGCCAGTTATTGAAGCGATCATTTTCCTCAGGAATATCGTTGACCCTTCAGACGTCGTGCCATTTTTCTTTTATTTGTGTGTGTGTTTGAATTCTTATACAAAAGTCTGTCAAAACTTGCCATAAGATGTCTTGTGTGTTTCTTAAGACTGTGCTATTAACGTGAGTTCAGTTTTCTCGCTCTCTTTCTCTCTACTTCCATGTAACTGCAGTGAACGTGGACGCTTTAATCATGTTTAGAAGAGAATATAAAAACTGGGAGGTTGAACATTTCCACAGTCTACCATTCCTTTTTTTTTTTTTTTTTTTTTTTTTTTTTTTTTTTTGTTAGCTCACGCGAACTTTTATATTCAAAGTTTACCTGGCGTATGTATGTATGTATGTATGTGTAGTGACAACATGTTTGAGTATTTCACATATTCAGTTATTCTCCAGAATCACGGGATCAGTTTCAACCAAACTTCTTTATAAGCATATTTGTAGGGTAGATAATAAAAAAAATCGCCTTCAGAACTACTGGGCCAGTAGGCGTTAGCTTCTGTGTAGTATGCAGAATCACGTTGATTCAGGCACGCCTTTTGGGCCAGGATTAGGGCCTACATTTGTCCAGAGCTTTATATAGGAATACATTGAAAAAAAAAAATCTTCGTTCTGCTCAAGATGACTCAGATGAGCTGAATGGTCCTTTGGCCTATTGTCTTTTTCATTGTCTTCTTTGGTTTTTGGGTTCAGAAATAAGAACAGGTGTATGTGGTCTGTCACCTGTAACCGTGAGAGGGATGTTGTTTAGTGCGGACGCCCTTACCTGGTTACATCAGAAATGGCAGCTGCCAAAGCTCCCGTCATCGATGAAATGATTAACTCAAGGCAGATGGCCATAATTGTTATGATGCAGGCTTAGAGAAATCATTCAATTGTTTGTCTGGCACTGAGTTATTATTACAGTATTATTATTATTTATAGTTTGAACAAGTTTTTCTGAAACAGACAGAAGGCTGGTGACTTGTCACCTAAAGCTTTTATGATCATTCGTTACATGACTACAGTATGATGTTAAACCAACTGTAAAGTAGAATTCTCTTATGTAAAAGTTAGGAAACCGACCGTAGACAACACCGTAATATAAATCATAATCATTATAATCGCCTCCAACACTATGTGGCTCAAAGGGCTTCGTTGAAATGCGGCTCCTCTTGCGTTTTATGTGCCTTATCTTCCACAAACCTCCGCTTATCTTCAGCTTCCTTTATCATAGTTCTCATCCAAGTAGTTTAGGGTCTTCCAGTTCTTGTTGCCCTCTGGACATTGTCGCGTACTATTCTCCCGTAGATTGTGCGAAGGACATGTCCAAGTCATCCCCATTTCATTTTCATCATCAGCTCATCTACATGAGGAACTTATGTAATTTTCCATATGTCATGATTTCTAGTTTTGATCATCCCATCTGACTCCTAATATTCTTCCTAAAGCTTTATGTTTCAGATCGCCAAAACCTGTTCAAGTTTTATTGTCATACTATGATTCAGGACCATATAGTAGTGCAGATCGTACTACGCTTACATAAGATATTACTTTTTGTGCAATTTCAGTCTTTTATTATTTTTAAAAATTTTGTTAGCTTGCCCATGGTTTGATTAGTATTTTTGTCTTTCACCAAATTCCAGTTCTTGGAAAATCTGTACTTGGCATCATTGTTCCTAAATATTTGAAAGATTCGGCCTCTGCAGTCCTTTCTCCATCTAATGTTATTTCATCCCAGTGTGCTTATCTTCTTTGGCTTATTGCGTTTTGAAAGTCTACAGTGTTTTCCTGAGTAAAACATCATCCTCTGCATATTCTAAGTGTCAAGTCTTCGACCTCTTTGTTCATAATAAAAAAAATCAATGAGAAGGCTAACAGCACAGGTGGATAGCATTCCCATGTAGCAACCCCCATAATATCTACACGTTCACGTGACAAGACCCCATCAACATTAACTTTGCATTTGTTTCGTTCATGGATAATATTAATTAAGCTTTACATGTTTAACGGGAATGCCTTGGTGACGCAAGACCTTTCACGATATTAGTCTGTGGACTCTGTCAAATGCCTTCTCTTAATCAACAAGTCATCAGAAGGGGATTTTTTAATTCCATGCACTGTTGCATAAAATATCTTAATACATATTTCGTCTGTACAACTCCTGCCATTTCTAAAACCAGCATGTTCATCTCTGGGCTTTTTATCGATTTCTGTCTCCAGTGAATTGAGAATAAGCATGCAGAATATTTTAATTGCAACAAAACGAAAGTGTAATACCTCCAGGGTTACCACATTTAGCCATGTCCCTTTTCTTTGACGCCGTGGCAATGAATTTTAATTCTCAATCATCAGGCTTTCGCTCTCTCATTCCATAGTTTGTAAAATAATATGGTCGATGAAACATCTCTGCAGTTATTCCATTATAACTTGAGTTTTCCATCCCTAAGTTTATTATTGACTCCACTTCAGAAATTGCGGATTCATTCGTAAGAAAATTCAGGCCTTTTCCAACTTCTAGTATATTAATCAAAGTATCTCGCTCATTTTTCTTTAGAGCTCTCAAACATTTTCTTCCCGACGTTGTCGTCGTCTTCTTCTTCTTCTTCTTCTTCTTCTTCTTCTTCTTCTTCTTCTTCTTCTTCTGTTGTTGTTACTGACCCATCTCTTTTTGACCGCCATTTTCCTCTTTTTTTCGTTTCACTTACGGATATTTCGTAATAATTCTGTGGGCTGTCCTAACACCAGTGCGTCACCCTGAATGTATGGCTTTGTCAACATCAACACCTTGTTTGTCAAATATTCTCTCCTATCTGTTCTTGAGCTTCGTCTCGCGTTCTTAGCACGCTCTACTTTGCGTTCTTCATCTCCTCTGTACTTTGTTTTTATACCAACATTTGCATTCATTTCACCAATAACTCACATTTCTGTGGTATGTCGTCTATAACATTATGCAGTTTTGTATAAAATTCGTCTTTTATCATTTCGCATAGTTCTTTCACCGGTGCATGGTACACTCTAATATTCATATTGCATTTTTTTTCATTATGAAGCTGTCAGCAGTAATCTAGTGCTTGCTGCTCAGAGTCTTTTCTGCATTTGACTTAAAGCTGATGCCTCCGCCTTGTCTACCAGTTCCATCTGCTTTTTCTAAATAAATGTACACATTATCCCCTTCCAGTCTCTCTTCTTCCCATTTCTTTGCGCAATGATTCACAAACAGTAGAAAGGTCCCGTCCTTATCTCTTGAATTCATTGTCTACCTGTTCTGTCTTTCCAATTTGATTAAGGGTTCTTATGTTCCATTTTCCAATTATAGTTTATCTCCCGTGGGGGGACAGTTTCTGCAGTGCACCTCATATTGTGCACTGTAGGCATTACTTGTGGTTCTTTGCAGTGTCCCTTCGTCCCCTAGCTGCAACCCCTTTCATTCCTTTTACTGTACCTCCGTTCATATTCTCTTTCTTCCATCATACTTTCCACCCTCTCCTAACCAGAGATTCATAGAATAACCAGAGATTCATAGTACAACCTGGAAGTTTTCTCGTCTGTTACACCTTTTGAAACCGTTCTGCTCTCCATTTCCTTCTCATCGCTGAATGAGGTCCTAGGCCCAAGCGCTTTCTAAATTTTATAATCAGTTCCATTCCTATTTCAGTTAGTCCTTAATATTTAAAGAGCAGGAGATTCTTACAGACTCTTTGTATGTGGAACTGGGGTCCATTTCTTTATTGTGTGTAAACATTTACGTGGCAGGATCTATAAAGAATTCATTAGCTATTTAGGATAACAATTTTCTTATAGCGCGCCGTTCCTAGTTGATGTAGGCCAGTGATCCTTGGTTTTTAACCATTGTTATCCGCTAGGTGTCCAGAGTTGAAGTTGAGGGGACAGCATTCAAAAGCCTTAACCGTACAGTCAGTGATTTCTAATACTCCTCCTGAGCAGGGCCACAGTTTTCGATTTTGGATCTAGCCTTACCAAAAGAGGTGTCAACCTACAAGGCAACAAAAGCTCGGTGAGTGCTGCCTGGGCCATGTCCTCAACTTAAGGGACAGGGGCACAGTTTACTGGAGATTTATAAAAGGTACTTTAGTAAACTATATATATATATATATATATATATATATATATATATATATATATATATATATATATATATATATATATATATATATGAAATTTTTTATCACAGTGATTTATATACAATCATGAAGCTACAAATGTCGTTTAATATCAAATTCACGCTACCTGAGTATCTCCGATGGAGAATTATCACCGAAATTTATATAAGTGATAAATGAACAGGTACCACTGGGACGCGAACCCTTGACATGGACCCATTCAACGACTCCAGTGGACGCTACCACCGCGCCATCAAGAGAGGTATAAATCATTACCAGTCTGCTGTACTGTTTTTTCCCGTCGTGAGCGGGGAAATTGTCAACTTAGGGGACAATGACCCACCTCCGCCATGATAGTTCGTTGGTACGTTTGGAACACGCAGCTCTTATTATGAAATTTTTTATCACACCGTGATTTATAACAATCATGAAGCTACAAATGTCGTTTAATATCAAAGTAAATCACCGAAGGGGAATTTATATAAGTGATAAATGAACAGGTACCACTGGGACGCGAACCCTTGACATGGACCCATTCAACGACTCCAGTGGACGCTACCACCGCGCCATCAAGAGAGGTATAAATCATTAGTATTATATATATATATATATATATATATATATATATATATATATATATATCTTTGAAACTTGAGGAATTTCGATGTTCCCGTTTACATCCGAGGAAAGTGTGCGTGACGTCACGTTCGATGATGTCATGTTTATTGACATCTGGTGTTGGTGGTCTCTTCTTTCTTGACACTCCTGCGTCGAGGGTTGTCGGCTGTTTTTAGCATGATGACATTCCAATAAAGATCTCTCTCTCTCTCTCTCTCTCTCTCTCTCTCTCTCTCTCTCTCTCTCTCTCTCTCTCTCTCTCTCTCTCTCTCTCGTGTTTCATTGTCAATTAATGCCGCAAATCGAGAGGGAGTTAATGATAAGTTCATAGTAATGGTAGATGCGTTGTCGACTGAACATCTAACACTGAAAACGTGTGTGTATACATATACATTTATATATATATATATATATATATATATATATATATATATATATATATATATATATATATATATATATATACAAATATATACATATCACACACACATATACACATACATATGTATACATATATATATATATATATATATATATATATATATATATATATATATATATATATATATATATATATATATATATATATATATATATATATATATATGTATGTATGTATGTATGACTTTTGAAACTTGTTTGAAAATCATTATAAAATGCCGATGCACATTATAATTAAAATACCAGCGAGGCATAATAATGAAGGCTTCTACACGTCGGAGGTTCAAGTGAGTCTCCTGAGAGAGGCTTGTTTCAAGATAGGCAGTGTGGATTCAATCAGAGGACCGTTCATCCTCAGTACTGATACCACTAGTATTCAGAACAAGTCAAGTGGAAGATTTCTTGGTTTTTGTTTTTTTATTTTATATGGTGTTCTGCCAGTTTGGAGTAATGGCTGGTTTGGCCAGGTTCATGAAATGCTAGCGTTATTAACTTCCATCAGAAAGATCTTACATTGGTTATACATTCTGGTTTATGTCAAAGGAATGTAAATGAGTTTTCTCGTCAGATGAAGGGAAGTTCAGTTATAGGAAACACGACATTAAAAGACGCTCATTATAAAACAAAGGGGCTGCAATGGCAACGAAGGCTTGGTATATTGTGCACACCTTTTTTTGTATTCAGATGTTCTAAAAATAGGTAGCGAATTTCCATTTGAGGAAGCATCCTTTCGTGAAAATACGACAAAAATGTAATGCTTCGAAACTGATGGATGTTTTACTGGTTGAAAATGCATTCAAACTTGTCATGTTTCAAAATAACCTATTCCGTTGGGGGTTCGTGCCGGTCGTGCTAATCACGCGATGTACCGTAGGCATTACTTAAGGTTCTTCGCTGCGCCCCTTCAGCCCCCAGCTGCAACGCCGTTCATACCTTATACTATGCCTCCATTCATAGTCTCTTCCTTCCATCTTACTTTCCAACCACCTCTCCTAACAATTGTTTCAATATTCTTTTCCGAGTTGAATGACCTCATAGGTCCCAGCTCTTGTCCTTTGGCCTAAATTTAATAATCATAATAAATTAAAACCGCCCTCGCCCAGTTCAGTAGATTACTGATTACCGAGACAATTGCCACCAAAGCTAAAAGAAAACGAAAACGACAAAAACGTAAATGTTTTATGACTCCAGCGGAATCGGCTCATGGCTTCATAAGGTCACGACTGTAGAGTATGCTTAGCTATGACGCAATCTTAGCAAAAAGTACTTAGTGTGTAATATAGTATGGTTAACATATCGGTGTACAGTGTATACAGATGAAATTATAGTCACGATGTAACATTTACAAATTAACAAACAAGTCACTGCACAGTGTTTGAAATTAACAGAAATGTCTCCGCACATTGTATGCAAATTAACAGTGAATCGATGCAGTGTATTCAGATTAGCAAATGAAGACTGCACAGTGTGGGCTATGAAGATTAACAAATGAGAGACTTCACGGTGTATGCAAATTAACAAAAGTTGCTGCACTGTTAGCAAACTAACAAGTAAATTGCAGCTCAGTGTGGTGAAATGAACGTAAATCAGTGCACAATGTATGGAAAGTGACAAGAAAATTTGAATATAGTCACTTCGTGAAATATGGCAGTAGGTCTGTAAATGTATCGCTGCATACGTTATGATAATCATGCAAATAAATTGAAGCACAGACTGATGAAACTTCAGATATATTTAATGCCCTATTCTATTATTATTTTATTATTATTATTATTATTATTATTATTATTATTATTATTATTATTATTATAACAATGCTCAGTGGACAAAAGAGTAATCGTAAAGTTTTGCGTATCCAACCATTATTCAAGGCTCCATCCTAAATATAGCTCTTGGAATGTTTTGATTAATTTCTGTAAACTACCATCGCAACATTTGTGATCCTCGGGGCTGAAAGAATTATGTCCAAAAATGTGACTTGTTTTAGGGAATATATAAATTAATTTCGTTTCCGGGGTCCACTTGTTTCAACCCCCCACAATTTACCTCAGGTTTGGCATTGCTCGGAAAGAAAGACCAAAAAATAATTTGTGACTCATGAATAAGTATATTGCTCTGCAGAGTTAATTTGCAACTTTTTTGGTGGGGTGGGCAGTGTGTGGTTGACTTTCACGGCACACAGTTACACATTTTTTTCTTCAAGGTTGAATTATAATGTAACAAATGCAGTAGGTAAGTCATTCCCCGTTAGGGATTCTCTATAACGATTTAGAGAGAGAGAGAGAGAGAGAGAGAGAGAGAGAGAGAGAGAGAGAGAGAGAGAGAGGGGGCCACCACGTAAATCGTTCAGCTTGTGGATATCTACAGCCTAACAGCTGCTTTCATTTGCACAAAAACGTTTTTCTTGTGGGACATTTGAATTCATCAGTTGTCGTAGTAATCGAGTAAAAGTCGGGATACAAAATTTAATGTTTCCTTTAAATACCAACTTAGGAAAGTATGGGATTATGTTTATGGACGGTGGGAACTGTGGGAACAAGAGACAAGCTCTATAAAAAATGTTAAACATTTTTGGAAATTTCATCTTCACATCAGACCTTTCCGCCGAGTTTCTAAGTATTGAAATGTCACATTCTGTGTAGAATTAATATAGCACAAAGCCAGTACCCAACTAACTGGGAAAGGTATCTTAATCTTAAAAAAAAAAAAAAAAATTGAAGATGAAGCTACGCAAACTTTTTAAATCTCATTATCGTTTTAAGGCATTTAAAGTTTGCATAACTTATCACCAAGGGTCAACCCCCCCTTTTTTTTTTTAGATTATGTATCTTATTTAGCTCTTGGTACAATGAGCAGAGCACTTCCATGGCCAAGACGTTTCGTGGGCGTCAAGTGGTTTAAATCCACGAGTCATTTGAGGGTATCTTTGTTTGCCCTTGACTAAAGGTCTCGCTGTGGGTTATTTTGTTCATTGGTATCTTGAAACTGTATACTTGCAATCTGTCCTCTGATGAAGTTTGCAGATGACGAGTGGCGGAGTTTTGTCTCATTCGTGTAACACCAGTGTGTGGAACCAATCAATCAATCTTGTGTTCAGCAGTGAATGGTTACCCAGTTTCTCTTCCCAGGCCAAAGCCGGTGACACCGTCCTTTGCCATACTTGAGTCAAGGATCATATTTAGAAAGAAAAAAAAAAGAATATATATATATATATATATATATATATATATATATATATATATATATATATATATATATATATATATATATATATATATGTGTATATATAATATATATAAAAAGAAAAATTGTAATCATACTTGTCATTCACAATTGACGTCCAAATCTTAAAAATTTCAATACAATAGTCTCTGAATATGAATATGTCTGTGAACTCTTCCTGTGCTCTGTTGTTAGGCATTGGAAAACGGGGCATTCAAAGCAGCTGTTGCGAGAATAGACTTGACTCTGTAATTGAGGAGGGAGATAGATGCAAGAGAATGTTAATCACGTGCAAATTCCATTATTTCAGTCATCTCTCTCTCTCTCTCTCTCTCTCTCTCTCTCTCTCTCTCTCTCTCTCTCTCTCTCTCTCTCTCTCTCTATTTAATTAGTAAATGATATACCTGGTCATAAGACAACTGTTGGTGGTCGCATAAGAGAGCGAGAGAAAAGCAGGCATAATTTACCGTACGTTTGACAAAACTGAGCGAAAGGCCTCAACGAGCACTCCAATAGGGTCAAGTTGAATATACTCTCTCTCTCTCTCTCTCTCTCTCTCTCTCTCTCTCTCTCTCTCTCTCTCTCTCTCTCTCTCTCTCTCTTTCGAACTTTGGAAGTTACAAGATCATGCCCGAGTTCGGTCCTCGAGTTTCTAAAGAAAGATTCACCCGTGGGGAAATCTTTCATTACGTGACTGAAAGTTGTTTATTTTAAGGCGTTGAATGTTGAAAATACAGTTTGTTGCCGAGTCGTAGATTGTTAAGATTATGGTATTTCGCACATGCGTTAAGGCATTGCTCCTAATTACGCACGCACGAAGGTTACTTATGTATTATATACACATACACACACACAAACAACACACACACACACACACATATATATATATATATATATATATATATATATATATATATATATATATATATATATATATATATATATATATATATATATATATACACGTGTACATAATGTGGCTGCCATGAAATAGGGATTTAAATTCATCAAAAATTGATAAAGCATGATTGTCTAGTAATGTTAGGATTTGACGTTATATGTATATTATATTTCGTTAAGGATCTTTGCAGTTATGAACAGAGTTTATGTATAAAAATAAATTCGTCGGTATATCTTGACTTCTCCACACACTGTTCGAAAGGACAGAACTTGAACTACTGCTCTTAGTTGTATATATATATATATATATATATATATATATATATATATATATATATATATATATATATATACACACATATATATAAGCAGATCAGTAGGTATCTTTTGACTTTTGACTGAAGTGGTTTTGCACTGTTGATTTTGGTAAAAAGGATGTCATCGGTTTTCGCCAGATACCGTTGGGAGGCGGGGAGATTTGAAATTCAGTAGCATTTTAATTAATCTGTTCCCTAATCTATTGAATATCCACTCTCTCTCTCTCTCTCTCTCTCTCTCTCTCTCTCTCTCATGGAAAGTAAGGCGAATAAAGAGGGGATTATCCCCGAAGAAGCAGTTTGCATGCGAGTGTATGAGCTATTATCTGCTTGTACAATAGTTTTAGCCTTTGCTTGTTGTACCTTACAGCCTTGGGAAGCTAGCAAGCCTTTTCTTCCTTGATCGCCTTAGCGTGAAGTGTGGGCCACTTTAAATTTCTAAATTGGACTCGAGTGAATTCCTATCTCGGTGTCCATTACAGTCTCGTGGACTAGCAATTGCTACTCTCTCTCTCTCTCTCTCTCTCTCTCTCTCTCTCTCTCTCTCTCTCTCTCTCTCTCTCTCATCTGAAAATGTTCTATCGCTGTTCATTTATGATATGAAGTGCTTTAGGCGATCACCTTGTTTCTGTAACTTACGATGTTAGAAGTCTTTTTTTATATTTTGTTTTTACTTTGTAATGGTAGAGCGTTCAAGCATAGGTGCATTCCTATTATGTTCCTTCGTTGTTCCTGTGTGCTTGCCTCAGAGGCTTACGTATATCATGAACCCTATCTCTTCTTATCGCTTATCTCTTGTTAGTGCGCGCGAGTCATCGGGGCATTGCCTGTGTTCCCCGTTATTATCGGCCTCAAAGGTCAGACGTCACCGGTGATAGATCACGTGGGTGTCTCTGCCACGTTCATTGTGTGTTGCGTTTGTTTCTTTTGATGTTAGGATGTTTTATTTACGAGTTTTACTTCCTTTGATTTTCCGTTAGGTTTTTTCTTTTAAAGTTTGTAGATGTTTTTATGTTAAGGCCGCGCGTATTTTTTCGCACTGCTAAAGCTGCATTTATTATTTTCAGTTGATATAGCTGCTTTGGCCTTATGTAGCGAATTTGTTTATTTCCTATTGTGTGTATTTGCTTTATTTTTTCATTACATATGGAGGTTGTGTTAGTTTTGCTATCAGAATGTTTCTGGTTTATGTTTTGAAGGCATTTACATTGTTAATAATTCATGTTGAGTTTGCAGAGGCTGTGCCATGAAATTAAAGGCAGTGTTTGTATTCTGCTGGCAAAGGTACAAGCACGTCGATCAGGTGAAGATGCTTTATACTTGTATAATACTGGAATGCGGAAAGTTCTTGTGTTGATGCATGACACTTTTATCAGTTGTTCCTTCAGCTTTCTATGCGTTCACGATTCACACAAGTCTTTGTTTTCTGGTCCCTTCACCACCGCACAAGCGGTAGAAGTTATTCTACGGATTACCTGCTGTTTTCCTTGTAGGTCGGTCGTGATTTGTACTTTATTCCTTGGCGAATGCTGAGTAGTGTGTGTATCGATTTTTGCGTGAAGAAAATGAGTGCGTTTGTACACTGCATGGAGTTGATGATGACACGGCGGCAGATAGTTGATACACTGTGCGTCTCAATGCCGAGAATAGGCGTAGGCTATCTGTGGGTTTGGTTGCATGTGTGTCCGTCTCCTCAGCGCTGTCGGAATGGTTGATTCCTTTGCAGTATCACAGGTCACGAATTGGAATCGTAGACGTTAAATGAAGCGGCATAGTTACCATGAGTTGCTTAGACGTTTTTGTTACCATTTTTTTTCTCGTACATGGCCGTTCCTGACGTATTTCGTCTGCTTTTAATGTTATTCTTACCCCTGTTCTCTAGGTTTTATGTCACATGGGGGAATTATGTGCTCTTGAAGGTTGCTAGTCAAATCAATGGCCTTTATTACTGAGTTAATCATTTGCCTCATTTGTAATATCATCCCCTCAGCATCCTTAATTGATGTTCTAGCTTGAGTTTGTTCGTGCTGTCGACTTTAATGAGCTGAATCAATAACGTGAGGTATTTCACTAGACTTTGTGGAAGGGCTTTTTACCGAAAAACTTATTGAGAAGCTGATATTAGTTATTACAGGGCTACTTTTCTGTAGAAGCTGGGTTCCAATGTTGATTGCTGGTTTTTCATTGCTTTTAGTAGGAGGTGAACACGTGTGTATGTGTGTATGTATGTATGTATGTATGTATGTATGTATGTATGTATGTATGTATGTATGTATGTATGTATACACATATGTATATATATACATACATATATATATATATATATATATATATATATATATATATATATATATATATATATATATATATATATACACACATGTATATATATTACTACAAAAACATTGATTACTGCTTTGTATTGCTTATAGTATAATGTGAGCACCACACATATATATATATATATATATATATATATATATATATATATATATATATATATATATATATATATATATATATATGTGTGTATATAATTTAAAAGTCTCATTAAACACTATTACACTAAAAAAATCATGTCTTTTGATTGACAGTAGTTTACTTCAACAATACTATAAGCAGGAGTGAAATATGAATGTTTGTATGTTTGTCTGTTATAGAAATCCGAACCACTTGACAGACCCAGACAAAATTTGTGACCCCAGGAAGGTTATAACTCAAACCCCTACCCCTGTGACAGACATCAAACAGACAAATTGAATGAAATTTTCGTTTCTTCCAATTCCGTCAGGCTTTCCTTCATAGGCTTTATGGGTTAATGGCCAATTTTACCCTGATAACTGTAGGTTTTCTTCCAGGCACTGTCAGACGTATGATTAACCTGTTCTCGCCTTCCCCATTCACGCATGTATAGTAGCTGCTGGATAAGCCCAATGTGCAAGATATACGATATTTAATTTTTTTCTTCATTCAGATGTGAATTTCCTCATTAATTCATTCGTCTTTTCTTTGATTTTACCTTCGGAATTCACTATAGCAACTGTTTCATGACATTACAGTGACATATTTCATAATAAAGTCAGTTTAAATGAGGTCTGAAGTTAATTATCAGGTAGTTTGCCAGCATCACCACCACACACACCAACATCACGCAACCACTGCCACCAAACTCTCTCTCTCTCTCTCTCTCTCAAACAAGTCTCGGTTCTCTCTCTCTCTCTATATTCTCTCTCTCTCTCTCTCTCTCTCTCAAACAGTTTGGAGCTAAAAAGTTAAGTATATCTTAGTTTAACCAGACCACTGAGCTGATTAACAGCTCTCCTAGGGCTGGCCTGAAGGATTAGATTTATTTTACGTGGCTAAGAACCAACTGGTTACCTAGCAACGGGGCCTACAGTTTGTTGTGGAATCCGAACCACATTATGACGAGAAATGAATTTCTATCTCCAGAAATAAATTCCTCTATTCTTCATTGGCCAGTCGGAGAATCGAACGCTGGGCCAACAGCGTGCTAGCCGAGAGCTCTACCCGCCCCAACAATGAAGAACTAGCAGTTTGGAGCAAAATCTATCTGTGAGGTTTTTACCTATTGCAAGCAAAGTCATGCTTGCAGACTCTCTCTCTCTCTCTCATTTATAAATTCCCTTTATGAATGGGGTTAAACATCAAGTCACACTAGAAAAAACCCTGCAAGTCAATCTCTCTCTCTCTCTCTCTCTCTCTCTCTCTCTCTCTCTCTCGTTCCTTGTTGGACGAGTCGGCAGAGTTCTCGTGTAGCACTCTCCTAGGCCCGAGTTCGAGTCTCTGGCCGGCCAATGAAGAATTGGAGGAATTTATTTCTGGTGATAGAAATTCATTTCTCGCTATAATGTGGTTCGGATTCCACAATAAGCTGTAGGTCCCGTTGCTAGGTAACAAACTGGTTCTTAGCCACGTAAAGTAAGTCTAATCCTTCGGGCCAGCCCTAGGAGAGCTGTTAATCAGCTCAGTGGTCTGGTTAAATTAAGGTATACTTAACTTTTTTTCTCTCTCTCTCTCTCTCTCACCATTGTAATCAGATAAGTGCCTGGATAAATGTATGTATCATGTTTATTTAAAGTACTAAGAATATTCACGACAGAATTATTAATCACATCAACGGAAAGCATTTTCAATGATGGTACAAATACTTTACATAACAAAACATTTCAAAGGAGATGCAGGAAAATTTTTCTGAGTTCTTCAAAGTTTTCCCTGGCAGTGCCGGGTTGGTCAGCTTATATATATATATATATATATATATATATATATATATATATATATATATATATATATATATATATATATATATATATAAGTATATATATGCTAGTAGAGAAGTGTTTTGTCAAAAGGTCTAGCAACCACTCCATTGTTTAATTTTTTCCTCATGGCATTTGCCTTTATTTATACATTCATCACATTCTATATCTTCGTGAATCAGTTATACATTATATATATATATATATATATATATATATATATATATATATATATATATATATATATATATATATATATATATATATATAAAACTATTAGTAAACTGTTTGCAGGGCATGCGTACCACACACCCCTACGAATAGCTAAAATCCGTGAATATTTAAAACCCATCTAAAAACACTTAGAACTGTCTATTTTGATAGTTAAAACACAAAAAGAACTCTAAAAATGCTTATACTTAGGCTGGGGCTAGGTTCCAAAAAACCCATTGTTTGTTGGAAAAAACATATCTCGAATATAGCTTAGCCTACACTAGGGTATTCAGTACCATGTATACATATATGGTAGCCTATCCTACACTATAAAGTATACACTATACATATATGGTTTAGTAATTATTTATATCAGCTAATTCTGGAGGTTCATGCAGATTGACATATGATAATTCAATAAAAAGATAAATTGAATAACAAACAAGAATTAGTTTAGCCTACACTATGGTACTGTATGTTGTATACATATACAGTAGCCTAGCCTACATTATACAGTACTGTACTCTATATTCACATAATATCGTATTATACAAACATCAACATTACAAATATGCAGGTTTTCCTTGGGTCTTTTAAAATGTTATGCTCTACTTCACTGCATCCAATAATATTGTATATATTCTTTTATTGCTTTTGTATTATAAATTGCGATCATAGCGATCAATATTTAAGTTTGGAAATTGATTACATGGTAAGTTTATTTCGCCGTATTTAACTCGGTTCAGAGCGCCTTTCTTGCTTCTAGTTAGCAAGGTTATTTTTTGTTATTCGAAGTGTTTTTAAGTAGAAATATAACTTAATACGTGTCGTTGTGAAATTAATTTGGTCGTATGGGGCATGTTTGTATTGTGTAAAAAATCAAGATTCTGTTTGCTATTTTCACTTGATTTCATCATAATATGAGCTTTACGTATTTATCTTTTATCGGCATGAAAACATCAGTAATATGTGTTCTTTCATGCCCAGTAGTTTTGATTAAAATACTTTCTCCAATTTTATTTACGGTCGAGTTTCATCCATGTTCCCGATGCACGATAATATATAGTAATTAGCAGCTTGAACATTGTTTTCTCAGCTTCAGCTACAACTTGCAGCTGAAATTTAGCAGTATATTTCCTTGCCAATCTTTTTTCCATACCAAATAAGGGTATAATGTAAAAATATATCAGTCTTATTCTACTTAACATCATTTGTAACATAACTACGGTAGTTGTTTATGACCGTACGATGGTTGAAACACAAGCAAAACAGCTGTTGTTATCCAATTTGATTGTAAGCAAAACAACAGTTTCTCGTTCGGTTGTTTATGGCTGTACTCATGTGCGCAAGAGTACTATATAACGTTACTAACAATACTTTTATCATCCTCTTTTACTTTTTTAACCCTTAAACGCCGAGCCTCTATTTACAAAAGTGTCTGTCGTATGCCGACGGGGTTTGAGAGTTAGCGCCGAAGCGGAAAAAAGTTTTTTCAAAAAATCACAGCATGCTAAGTTTTTAAGATTAAGAGTTCAATTTGGGCTCCTTTTTTTATCATTGCCTGAAGTTTAGTATGCAACCATCAGAAATGAAAAAAATGTCATTATCATATATAAATATTGGAATATATGACAGCGCAAAAAAATTTCTTATATATTTGTATACAAATTGCGCTGTGAGCAAAACGGTTAAAGCTAATGAGTTATTTTTTTTTCGTTGTATTGTACACTAAATTGCGATGATTTTGGTATATAACAAATTGTAAAACAATCAAAGCAACACAGAGAAAATATTATCACAAAATGATGCATGGATTCGTAACTCGCGGACATAAAAAAAAGAGACTTCCTGTTTGTTGCAAAATGAAGGTAAATGATTGAATATTACTAGAATGTAAGAGTTTTAGCTTACAATTGCATTTTTCGACCATTTCGGTCGCGTCAACGTTGACCGAATGTTGAAATTTCAGCACTTATTGTAATTTATATGAAAATATTTCAAAACTGATAAAAGCTACAACCATGAGTTATTTTTTGTATTCTACATGAAATTGCGCACATTTTCATATATAAAACTTTATGTAACGGCTAATATAAAATGGTGCAAAAATTACGACAAAGTGACTAAAGAAATTCTGAGATTTTCAGCAGAGTTAGCGCGGACGTAAGGAAAAAGTTTTTTTCAAAAATTCACTATAAATCGAAATATTGTGCTAGAGACTTCTCTTTTGTTGCAAAATGAAGGTAAATGATTGAATATTACTAGAATGTAAGAGTTTTAGCTTACAATTGCGTTTTTCGACCATTTCTGTCGAGTCAAAGTTGACCGAAGGTTGAAATTTTGGCACTTACCGTGATTTATATGAAAATATTTCAAAACTGATGAAAGTTACAACGATGAGTTATTTTTTTTTTTTGTATTCTACATGAAATTGCACAAATTTTCATATATAAAACGTTATGTAACGGCTAATATAAAATGGTGCAAAAATTATGACAAAGTGACTAAAGAATTTCTGAGATTTTCAGCAGAGTTAGCGCACGCGGATGTAAGGAAAAAGTTTATTTAAAAATTCAACATAAATCGAAATATTGTGCTAGAGACTTCTCGTTTGTTGGAAAATGAAGGTAAATGATTGAATATTACTAGAATGTAAGTGTTTTAGCTTACAATTGCATTTTTCGACCATTTCGGTCTAGTCAAAGTTGACCGAAGGCTGAAATTTTGGCACTTATCGTGATTTATATGAAAATATGTCAAAATTGATAAAAGCTACAACCATGAGTTATTTTTTGTTGTATTCTACATGAAATTGCGCACGTTTTCATATATAAAACTTTATGTAACGGCTAATACAAAACTGTACAGAAATTACGACAAAGTGACTAAAGAATTTCTGAGATTGTAAGAGCCTGAAGCCGTCTCTTCCAAATGCGTGTGTGTTCGTGTGTTCGTCGTCCATCGGAGTGGCGAGACGTTTGGCGTCTTCACAAACAGAAACATACTCTCAGTTTGATACAGAAGATTCTTTGGAACATTATGAGCATATGATTAGAATGCTTGCATGGCAATGCAAGTAGTGGTGATTGTACATACATCAAGACAACAATGGTTAGGGAGAAACAGACGGAAATATTGTATGGTTGAAATTGTGTTCCTTTAGAGAAAGAAAACGAGATGCTCTTGTTGTCTTGTCCACTCCGATGAACGACGAACACATGAACACACACGTGTTTGGAAGAGACGGCGTCAGGCTCTTACAAGATTTTCAGCAGAGTTAGCGCGGACGTAAGGAAAAAGTTTTTTCAAAATTTCACCGTAAATCGAAATATTGTGCTAGAGACTTCTCGTTTGTTGCAAAATGAAGGTAAATGATTGAATATTACTAGAATGTAAGAGTTTTAGCTTACAATTGCATTTTTCGACCATTTCGGTCTAGTCAAAGTTGACCGAAGGCTGAAATTTTCAGCACTTATCGTGATTTATATGAAAATATGTCAAAATTGATAAAAGCTACAACCATGAGTTATTTTTTGTTGTATTCTTGAAATTGCGCACGTTTTCATATATAAAACTTTTATGTAACATGGCTAATACAAAACTGTACAGAAATTACGACAAAGTGACTAAAGAATTTTGAGATTGTAAGATAGCCGTCTCTTCCAAATGCGTGTGTGTTCTCGTCGTCCATCGGAGTGGCGAGACGTTTGGCGTCTTCACAAACAGAAACAAAATTCTTTGGAACATTATGAGCATATGATTAGAATGCTTGCATGGCAATGCAAGTAGTGGTGATTGTACATACATCAAGACAACAATGGTTAGGGAGAAACAGACGGAAATATTGTATGGTTTTGTGTTCCTTTAGAGAAAGAAAACGAGATGCTCTTGTTGTCTTGTCCACTCCGATGAACGACGAACACATGAACACACGTGTTTGGAAGAGACGGCGTCAGGCTCTTTCAAGAAATTAGCGGCGGACGTGGGAAAAGTTTTTCAAAATTTCAATCGAAATATTGTGCTAGAGACTTCTCGTTTGTTGCAAAATGAAGGTAAATGATTGAATATTACTAGAATGTAAGAGTTTTAGCTTACAATTGCATTTTTCTACCATTTCAATCGAGTCAAATTTGACCGAAGGTTGAAATTTTGGCACTTATTGTGATTTATATGAAAATATGTCAAAATTGATAAAGCTACAACCATGAGTTATTTTTTGTTGTATTCTTCATGAAATTGCACACATTTTCATATATAAAACTTTATGTAAATGCTAATAGAAAATGGTGCAAAAATTATGACAAAGTGACTAAAGAATTTCTGAGATTTTCATCAGAGTTAGCTGATGCTTTCGTTTGGGATAAGAAAGAAATTCACGCATGCGCAGCTGGGTCACGCTTGTAAACAAAACAACAGCGTGATCCATGAACTCCCAGCATCCCTCAAGGCGCGTGATTTAAAATTTTTCGCAAACAAGGCCTATAAGTATTTTTCCACGAATATTTAAAAAAACTTTTTGTCATCGCTGTATTTTACGCCCACTTGGCACCCGACAGACAATTTTTATCGACGTAAAATACGTCCAGTCGGCGTTAAAGGGTTAACTAGAAGATGGGATAAAGATATGGAGGAAAAGAAGTTGGTTTATTGTAATTTGGTCTCTCGCTGCCCGATTGTACGCTGCTGCCTGCACCCACACGAAATTTAAAAATATTTTAAAAATATTGTTGTATCGGTATTAATTGCTTACCCCATCTCAAAATCAAATTATCATGAGGTGAATTATCGTAACTCAGGCACTACCCGGGTGCCTGAGTATTTTAATAGTTTTATCATAAAAAGCACATTTAGTCTTGAAAATTATATGAAAATATAGTAATTAGTGAATATTTCTGTGAAAAATACTGTGAATGGGTGAATTTTTTGTGAATAATTCACATGAATGTTCCATACAGAAATCTGTGAATTGTGAGAACGCAAATCCGGGCGTTTACTGTATGTGTATACAGTGAACCCCCCCGTATTTGCAGGGGATGAGTACCGCACTCCCCGCGAATAGCTAAAATCCATGAATACTTAAAACCCCTCCAAAAACACTTAGAACTGCACATTTTGATAGTTTAAACACAAGAAAAATCCTGTTAAAATGCTAATACCTGAGTATTTTAATAGTTTTTTCACAAAAAGTGCATCTATTCATGAAAATTATATGAAAATACAGTAATTAGTGAATATTTCTCAGTGAAAAATACTGCAAATGGGCGAATTTTCCGTGAATAATGGGTAGATATGTTCCACAGAAACCCGCGAATCGTGTGAACATGAATGCGGGGGGTTTACTGTAAAATATATATATATATATACACACACACATACATACATACATATATGCAGAACAATATTCCCATAATCCTTGCATGATAATTTGCAGGTTTGCTATGTACCATGTAATGGTGAGTGACAGGAGAAACCAGTTACAAGTGTAAAAAATGTGGGTGAGGTAGTCAAAAATTACCCAAAAGAAAAAAATATATCAGAGAAAGCATTTTTTTTTAGAGGAAGCTATACTAGAAAGTGAACAAAAAGAAAGATTAACCACAAACAGATCTCAGAGTAAAGGTACATATGCAGAGATGATGTATGAGGAGATTGCAGTCCTGTCTTTCTTCCTTTCTTTAGGTCTTCAGTTGAAAAACCTTATGAACTGAGTTAAAAGACTATAAACTCAAGAGACTTGCAAAGTGAAATCAGCTTGCAAAGAGAGGTATTTTTAAGGAAAAGTTCATTAATAAATAATTGTGAGGGAATAGAAAATAAAGCCAATATGCCCCAGTTCAGGAAAAGCAAGTAGGAATGAATTTGTTCTTCTCATAAATGTTAGAGATCAAAAGACTCCACAACTGCATTAGGCATACTAGTCCACATTTTACTTCTAGCAAATATAAAACTCTTACCAAACCTGGTAATAGAAAACAATACTGTACACTGGTTACAGGAGCAGCCTGCCTAGTGTTAGGAGCAAAAACAGCTAGGTCAGGTAAGGAGAGTGCAGAGGATGTTTGTGATTTTATATTTTATGCAGTAAGCATATTAAACTGACTTGAGGCCTATGCCACAAGTTAACAGTAAGAGTTAGTAAAATAAACTTGACTGTGACTTAGTTCTTTCCAAGAGTTTGAGATGAGTGTTAGCACCAGAAGACCACACTGGAGAATGGTACTCCAAATAAGGAAAAGAAATAAGAGTTAAAACATTGTGATATAATAGCTTCATCATGAAACATTGAGAACATTTCCACTGGCTACCAACCACAGACCTAAGGTGCAGTGAAGGATCAGCAGCTAGAAGAGTAGCATCTTTGGTTGAAGCAGAGTCAATTTCTCCAGACCCTGCCACATGTCACCAGTATAGATAATAAATAGCAGAGGCCCAAGAACATTACTTTTGAGAAACACATGAAATGACATTAGTAAAGCTACTACACTGGCTATTAACACAAACATTTTGGGTTTTGCTTATTAAACATTTATTTGAAATAGTAACAAAAGATTAATTAATTTCCCATAATCTTAGCTTTTTGATAAAGTGCTAAATGATTCACATGATTAGATGCTGCACTAAATCTAAACTGACCATGCATGCCTCTGCACCCCTCATCAAGAGCACTGCAAGATGGTAGATATTGACAAGAGTACATCATAAGTACAGAGGCCTTTGCAAAACCCGAGCTGTAGTGCTGGTAGCAGGTTATTATCTTCAACAAACCTTACTAGATGCTTAGAGAGCAGCTTCTTAAAAACCTTAGATAGAACAGGTAATTGGAATCCTGTGATATTCTGAGGGGCATGGAGATGGCCTTCGTTCCTTAGGTAATGCAGCAATTGCAATATTTCCCTTCCTCCAAACAGAAGGTAAATTTGCAGGTTCAACTAACTTTTAGAAAATAGTAATCTTAGGAGCAGTGAGACCAAGAATCTTTTTAAAGATGGAAATGACCTGACCTGTTAGGGTTCATGCTATTGTAACTGTCAAGCCCTAGAAAAAGGATTTTGACAAAGGAAAAATCTATTTCTGGGGAGGGGCCCGTGTCACCCAGTGAAATAATCCATTCAGCACTTATTTCTAGGTAATTCCGTTGCTAGATACCAGAGAAAAGCTAAATGTAAAGCTGGGGTTACTACCCCCAGAGCGAGCTCCAAGAAATGGAGTCGTGTATGGTAAAGGGTGAGATTGTCACAATCACGGGACCCTGCCCTATAAAGATTCCCAATGTCAAAAGTCCCAACGAGAGAGGTGCCGATACAAGCCCATGCACTACTCGCGGACTGTACACAAGGCAATACTAGCCGCATTCCATGTTAGCACCCACCCCACTAGAATGATGTTTACCATGGGAGGGAGAGAATGAAAAACAGGGGTGGGTCACCGGGTGACATGGGCCCCTCCCCAGAAATAGATTTTTCCTTTGTCAAAATCCTCTTTCTGGATCGGGGTCCCGTGTCACCCGGTGAAATAATAACAGAGAAATAAATATCATTCTTATGCTATTAAAGACAATGAACTGCTTGTAAGGGAATAACTTAGGCAGAGAAGGGGAAAGTGACTAAGAATCAGAAAGGGAACCAGAGAGGGACAAAGTTCCTTGCAGGAATTTAAGAGCTGCTAAAGATTTCAAATAGAGACGTTGAAAACTAGGGGAGAATTCCACCCTGAACATTTGGTAAGGTCCCCGAAATTCATGTAATGAAAATAATTAATGTAAGTGGCCACTGCTCTAATATCATGAGCATTGGAATTGAACCTGAATAGGCTTGTATTAAGAAAATACAAAACTTGCTGCCTAATAGCAGACACAATGACAGTACCCGACATCCCTAGATCTGAAGGCCATTAATCACAACTTAGGCCCTAGAGAGCATGATTGAAGTGACACCAAGGCTCACTACATTGTTTTCAAACTAAGACTTGAGCCCAAAGTTTTGCCTTCTGTTTAGGGCAATAAACAGTATTTCCATCAGCTCCTACATAGGAAGGCATGCTAGAATCAGCTCCAAAGAGTGGTTACTTGAGGGTAGACCACCACCTATGGTCATCACTGCTTAAAAGCAAGCTCTCTCTTCCTCATTATAAGCTTTCTCATGACAACCTGAGCTTGATTTCTAAGCCCAATGAAATTATGCCACAAAAAAGTCTGATCAGTTGTTCCTCCATTAATGATAAGCTTATTTTTCTTGGTAGGTAAGCTCACATGCATCATTTAACTATTGCATATCATTAGTACAAAATTTGAGGATTTCAAAAGGAATTCTCTAGGTAATAGAGCTAAGATAATCATTTGAACACTCACTAATAATATTCAGACTGTAAAGTTTGCTTCAACTGAGTTACATAAGACCAGGGAGAATACCATTTTAATTGGCCTTGGATTTCAAATATACCTTTCTTGAAAAGCTAACATCAGGAACAATTTAATCCATCTCCACATTAATCTTAATCAGATGAGCCTACCAGCAGATCTGCTCCACAGGATACAATCCTTGTAATATCTGTTAATAAAAAGTCAAGACAGTGGCCAGCTAGGTGTATTGGTTCATTTATTAACTGCACACAAGCGGATATAGTGGAAAAATATAGAGCAGCAATACCAGTGAAGTGTTATTTTTGAAGATTTACTAAATGTTGAAGATATAACAAAGGCAAATCTCAAAATGAAGTTTAAAAGGTGTTAGTGTAAATTTGAAAAGGCTTTTGGAAGTTTTAGTTGGGATATAGGGAAGGCAATTACAGGATTGAAGAAAGGAAGGGCACCAAGAGCGTTTGGGATTGTATGTGAAGTTCAGCAGAATAGTAGTGAAAGTGGATGCAATTGACCAACTTTTTTTTAGAGATGGAAGGTTGCACAAGTTGGGGAAATTGTCAAACTTGACTATAAAATATAGATTTTTTATTGTTTATCTGCAACTCTTTTACACTGCTGGTAGGATCTAGGTTCATTTTCTTACATTTAGTTACACCTATTTCTAATTTGCTTTTGAAATTGTTCTTGTCTTACTGTTCTTACAGTTTTTGTCTTACTATTCTTACAACCCCCTCGTAATTTTATACCCTGTTGTTTTATTAACTTATTGCCATGGTTGCCATTCTTAAGCCAAATTACAATCTACAGGCTATCATTGGAACTCAAGTAACTTTACTTACTTAAAGATCATGTCTCTTTGTACCTTGTTATTTTGGTATTGTAGACAGTTGTCCAAGAAACTTTCAATTCAGTTTTCAGCTGAATGTAACAAAATGTATTGATTTTGGATTTCATACTCTTAGGGTTACTGTTGTACTTTTGGTTTTTAATATAATTTGTGAAATGTACAGTGAACCCCACGTATTCGTTGGGGATGTGTACCGCACCCCCTGCGAATAGCTAAAATCCATGGATACTTAAAACCTCTCAAAAAAACTTAGAACTGCCTATTTTGATAGTTCAAACGCAAAAAAAAACTCTAAAAATGCTTATACCTGAGTATTTTAATAGTTTTATCACAAAAAGTGCATTTAGTCATGAAAATTACAGTATATGAAAATACAGTAATTGGTGAATATTTCTCAGTGAAAAATACCACAAGTGGGCGAATTTTCCGCGAATAATGTGTATATATTTTCCATAGAGAAATCCGCGAATAGGTGAGTCCACGAATTGCGAGAACGCGAATACGGGGGGTGGCGGGGGGAGTTGTTTACTGTACAGTACCCTTGAACCATGGCAGCATTTTTGGGGTTACCTGAGGATGGATTCATATTGGAACATAAAGTGTCAGTTTTAAATTTTTATCTCCCAGACCAGAATTCATGTGAGCTTAAAATTTAAATTTATTGCACTGTACTTGTATTTCTTTTGTATCAGTAGCCCTAGGACTGTTATATGTCATCATATGACTCTTGTCCTAACTTCATTTGAAGTCAGATGCTGATCTCTATTCTCATTTTAAAGAGCTTTCATGCTGTTTTATTGCACAGTTCCAACCTTTCCTTCTTGAGAAAGTAAACTTCTGATGCAATGTTGCCAGATCATAAAAGCCCTGGTGTGTCTAATGCTCCAATATGTCGTCGTTAAAAAATCCTCTAATTAACCCTTGAAGGACATTGAAGCATCCCTTAACATTCATTCAAAATGACTGAAGCTGTGACCCCTTTCAGTCAATTTGTTTTTGCTAGTCCTGTCTGTCCTAGCATCAGATGTGTGATAAGTGATGTCTCTCTGTGTTTACGGTCTCTGAAGTTACTGTTCATGCTATGATACTCACTGTGATGCAGTTCAAAATGTGCTTGTAAATGTGGCATTTTTATGAAAAGGTCAACAATAAAACATAAGGATCAAAATCCTGATGAAATCAGAAGTTTAAAATACTGTAACAGAAAATGATGTGCTGCCATAAAACTGATATAAAGCTTGTACAGTATTTTGATGATGTGCCAACATATCATAAATGAATCTAATTGTTAAATCCCCATTTCCACTTAAAGAGCTAGAGTAAAGTAGATTTTTTCATTAAAAAAATTTTTTTGTACTTTCTTAGGCTAACAGGATCTGTTTCTTCTTTCAATATCCAAGATTAAGCTTGATATGCATACTTGCAAGCCATTACACTGAGGGACCTCAAAATCAGGTAGTTTATTGAGACTATGCCAATAAAAAGAACCTGGTAATTATGGAGGTGGCCAGGTCACTGGCATACTACCACATAAGAATCTGCTTTATCTGTCTCAGTCACATATGCATTGTAGAAGACTGTCAGGTGTATTTCAATAAGTAAACATGAGAAACAGAATACCTAAAAGTTAAGATTTTGTTTAAGAGGTTACCATGCCCAGATCCTGTTTTCTTGGTTGAATGCTACATACATGATTTGTATGCATGCCAACATTTATTAGTTTAGACCATAAGATATTTGCAATATGACTGTGTATGACTATAGTAATTTCATAGCCATCATCACACCTCATATGTAATATTGTACCTCTGCACAAAAAATGAAATTGAACATTTTTTTATTTTCAGTATTCCTTAAATGTACATCCATGTATACTGACTAAGATTTTTCAGATTTTATTGTAGATCTCCCTCTTTCCTATGATGTTGGCTCCTTTTCATTTTGAGTTTGTGATCAACATAACCCAGGACTTTTGTCAGTCCGTGTAGTACCTTTCAACATCTGTGCTGTTCTATAACTTGAGATATTAAAAACCAGTTGTTAAATATTTCAAAATGCAAAATGAATCTATAATTATTAATTTTAGAAAGAAATACAGTACTGTATTGTACATGATATCAAAACCTAGTCCAACTCTTATGAACTTAAATATTTTTAATGGAAACATACAACACATTAAGAAGTTTAGTTCTTTATAAAGGAGGATATATTTAAAGAACACGAGTTGTAAACTGAAATGTTTAATCTTACTTCTACACAGTCTGTTATCTTAAATTTACTAAACTAATTTAATTGTAGTATTTATTTATTTATTTTAGGCTTGCAACGACTACGTCGAAGTTAGTAGCACTGCTGGGCGCAAATGGCAACGCCTCCTGCAACATGAGCGTGACCAACGGCTGAGGCTTGAAGATATGGTGGAGCAGTTGGCCCGCCAGCATTCACATCTCGAGCAGGAGGCCAAGGAACAGATGAACCAGGCCATGCCACCAGGTATGATATAATACAGTATACTGTATTGTAATTACAGTATGTGCTCTCTCTCTCTCTCTCTCTCTCTCTCTCTCTCTCTCTCTCTCTCTCTCTCTCTCTCTCTCTCTCTCTCTCTCTCTCTCTCAGTTTGTTGCTGTATACTATATGGATAAATTGCAGTACACTACAGGCAGTCCCCAGTTGTTGGTGGGGGTTCTGTTCCTACGGCGTGATGATAAGCAGAAATCACCGATAACCAAAAATTGGTGATTTTCGGCACTTATTGGTGCCGATACTCGGCGCCTGTTATGTATGTATCAGCACTGATAAGCTGAAATCAGCGCATATTGCGCCGAAAATCGCCAATTTTCGTTGCTAGGCAAGCACTGAAAAACCGGGTCACCGATAACCTGGGACTGCCTGTACTTTAATTCACTTCATCAGAATTCATGAGGAAGTCTGTGTTTAGTATCGCTGAAGTTTGAATTAGAACTTCTTGTATGATACATACTAGTAATATTTATTTTAGATTTGAGGTCAGAGTTTAGCCACTGATAAGCAAATCATGGTTGTAGAAGTGTGGTGTTCCTAGAATGCTGTGTCCCTTCTTTTAATTGCAACCTCATGAAGTAAAGCAAATTCAAGCAATACTAAAAAGATAGTAATTGCCAATACTGTTAGAAGTCTTGGACTATATTCCTCACTGAAACATTGTTGACCTAATGCATTATTAAAAAAATGCAAAGCAAGAGGTTGTAAACTTGGTAGTACCTTGTACAAATAAATGAAGTATAAATGGTAAGCAAACATGATAAGTTTGTGTTCCTGACCTCCACTACCTAATACTGTACAGTAGTAGGTTATACTCAACAGATTACTAACAGTACAATCCATATTTTATCTTGAGTTATTGGCCTTGACTACAGCTAATGAGATGCTTTTTTTTTTTGTCGTTAATCCATAGTGCTGGCTGTGAAAAATTTGGACTTAGGTTGTTGAAATCATGAATACCTTGAGTAGCATTTGAATCTAGTGATGTAGCATAATAATTTGAATTGGTATGTAGTGGGTCTCAGAACTTGCTTACTGTAACTTTGAAATGTCATCTGCATAGGAACTTGGACCATTCATGGAAAATACAGGAGTTTTAATTCCTGATCAGTACTTAAGAAATTCACTGTACCTTATTCAAATTACAATTATGTAGTTCTTTATAATATTCACTGGTATGCTGCTGTTGCTGGTAGATTTTTCAAGTGATTCATATTTTTCAAAACGAAATTGCCTTACTGTGAATAAGTCTTCCAGTTTCATTGTGGTAAATGCCCATATTTCATTTGCCCTGTTGTCTTTGTTGTGTAATTTCACTGATTCTTTGAATTAAAAATGTGTATTTTTAGAAGATATAGTCACTGTTTTTCTATATTTCCCTTTGTTGTGATTGGCCTGATCACATCCATGGGTGGGGTCATTTGGGTTAACACTGAGTATATTTTTATAGCAACTTTTGATTGTGTGGTCTATTATTGCTTTGAGATATACAGTGTAGGCTAAATGTAATGCTCATTGTGTTCTTAGACGTTTTACAATATTTATTTCTCTCAGCTATTTTTTTTTTTTTTTTTGTAGTGTTGAGCAATGACAATATTGTTCAGTTGCCAAAAGAAGGCGTATCAGTAGCTTTCCGTGATTGTGATCATCACTCATTTGTATGTTCATCTCTCAGAGGACAGTATTGTAGCTATTTTTAGCTCCCTGAGGTGAAAGCAGGTGAGCTTTTCTCATGAATTTATCCATTGCCCACCTGTATACAAGTCTGTTTGTCACAGACTTTTCCACATTTTCTACTTCTTCAGAACTAACTTATCAGGTTTAAAAGTTAACACGAGCATCTTTGGGCAAAGTGGACTAAAGTTTTTAAAAAAATAATGATGCCACCCTCATGATGAAATAATGAATAACTAATGAAAACTAATGAAAAGTGAAAATAATAGAAAAGGTGGGATAATGGGAAAGTTACCTTTTTAGCTGCTGGACCAGATATGACAAAATGCATGCGTAGTTGAGTCAAGTTTGTTCAAACCTTGCTCATCTGGGACAAGGATGGGGCCACAAGTGGTTCAGAGTCCTACCTTGGAATATGGAGGAAAAATCTTGAAAAAAAGATTAAAGAACAACAAAACTACAGTATTTCAAACAAGTATGCAGTCATCTTCTTGTAGTGTAGATTCTTTCTGTTATTTCAAACTATGCTTGGTCAAGGTGTGGCCACAGTAGAAGCAGCTTTACAGGGTAAATATTAAGTCTTAATTATTCACCTGCAAATACTGTATAGCAAGGTAGCTCTGGTGAGTAATGTGGCCTGTGGGCCTTTTGTTACTATTGCCAAGGATGTAACACATAACAGGGGACTGGGGCCCATACCTGGATTTTGAACTTGAAAATAAAAGGCAGATAATGCAGAAATTTACCAAAAGGTTGCTGCATTAACTTTTCCATCCACCAGCTGCATTGTTTTCTGCTTTTGATTTTAAATCTGTTCCTTCTGGTCTCCTCCTACCTAGACATCCAAATTCTTTAACAACCTTTTGCAAGTTTTCCCCTATCTCTTCAGAAAATGTCCTTTTTGTGAGACTCTACATATGACTCTTTGGTGTGTTAAATTATTTTATTGTAATAATGTTATGGTTTCATTGAGCATTACAGATCAGAGTGTACATGCAAGTTATAACATAGAAAATACCTCTTCCCACCTCCCACACTTCTCTTCACAACACCACACCTTTCTCTCGCCTTTTGTAAAATCATTTGTAGTTGGCATAATGCTCTCTCACATCTTATAGGTTGCAAAGAAAAGGATTGGTAGAAATTGCTTTCTTAGATTTGACCTGAGTTTTCCACAGCCATTAAATAGAAGTCTGCTGTATCAGGTTTTACCCTTGGCGCAATGTCCACTAGGTTACATTTGCATAGTCATTAATTTTGGTAGAACTAAATTTATTTTTTGCCCATGAAATGGTAAATTACAGGCAAATGTATGTTCCATAGTATGAGAATCCATGGTGATAGCTATGTGCTGTACTTGATTTCAGGATTACTAAGCTAAATGTTCTTTCCTCGTCATTTGTCTCTTAAGTATTTGTTGTTTATGAAATTTTTTTCTGATTTCATTTAAAAGATAAAAGTATATAGCACATTCATATAGCCATATGCACTCAGTTGCCCTCATGTTGATTAGGGTTTTGTATGCTTACATATTTCTTGTAGTCTTTAGCCTTGGCTTTTCTTTTTGGTTTAATTGTGCATGAAGGCACAAAACCACCTTTCATGGATGAAAGAAATGAAAGAAATTGTTACATGCTTAGCATTCTGGGAGTTGTGTATCAATGTATATCTCCTTAGGTGTGCAAATCCCCATCATATCAAGTGGAACTGCAGTTGCAGAGAGTGACTTTTCCTCATCAGATGCAATTTCAGAGCATATTGCTGATATCCAGAGAGGAGGTGGGTTAGACTCACATCACTCAAATTAATAGACAGACTGCAGCAGTACTAATTTTTACTAACAAAAATCACATTTGGGTTATTTTTTCTTTTACTGCAGCTGGGAAACCACTATGCAGCATTCCTAACTGATAGTGTAGTTGTGTCCTAGTTTTAAACACTCATTATTAATAAATAACAATGTTACCTTGGTTCATAGTGCAATGTTTTTGTCCATGAATTACAGCATTTGTGGGTTTAGCCTCATAGGTAGTTATGTGATTTTGGATATCCTGTAAAAAACATTGTGCTTTTGTTGTGTTATTGTGAGGGTAATGTGTTTGCCTTCTCTCCTTTTGTTATTTGTTAATTTTCACTTTTAGTATTTTGAAGTTTTTATATTGGTATGAGTTTTGCTCAGTAGTTGAATATAGGATAATGTACGCAAAAGTGTACCAAGTTTTTGGATAAAGAGTACAGTACTTATAATCTAAGTGTATGAGACATGTTTGTTATCACAGAAAAAGTGAAGTCAGAACTGAGGTTTTGCAGTCTTTGACATTAGTTTATCTTCTCACTTGAAAGCCACATTTTTTAGGAGCTGTGAAATATCTGCTATGTCCACGTATGTGTAATGTCTGCCCTTATGGTCAAGAATTGCTTTTTGATTTCTAAAGGACACATTTTCCTAACTAATTCCACTGATGGTCTCTCTCTCTCTCTCTCTCTCTCTCTCTCTCTCTCTCTCTCTCTCTCTCTCTCTCTCTCTCTCTCTCTCTCTCTCTCTCTCTCTCTCTCTCTCCTCTTGTGAATTTTGTTCATGAATTACATTTATGATAGTATTCATGGGAAAACTTGCTTAGAAAACAAATTCAGACAAATGACAAATAGAATTTGAACATCAAAATTCTCCCCTTCAGTCACTATATGAATAGAGTCCATCACTGACTTAGTTTAGGAAAACATTCTTATCCATTTGTCAAATGCTGAAGGCTGCTATCCTGGTTAAATTGTGCTTTAAAAAAATTTCAATTTATGGCCACTGAAGCAGCGCAATTTACTGTATAAAATCTTTATAGGACCTATCATAAGGACAGTTGATACTTTATCCACCACCAAAAGATGCACCATGATGTAATGACTTTCATGTCCTTAAGCTCATGTTTTTTAAGTTACAGTATTCTCCAAATTATAGACTTATTTTTTTGTTGTTTATATGACGGAAGTCCTGCACTTGTATTTTAACTTAAGCAATAATTGCTTGTAGACTGGACATTCTGCTTTTGTATATGTAAATGAATGCCCTCGTATTAAATTTATTAGGCTGTTGATAGTACATTACTTGTGGGCTTTTGATAAAAAAGGTATTGTCCCTCTCATGATGTCTTGTAGTTTTTCAGTGATCTGTCCCTCTTGACAGTTTGGCAGTTTCAGAGTGTTCCTGTCTTCCAATCATATTTTAATGTCATTACTAGAAATGACCTGACACTACACATGGCAATAATCCATTTGGTGGCAGAAAGAAGGGCCTTCCAACAATCACTTTATCTATGTTTCTCAAGATTTATTAAAAAACAACCTTTTCTTGTGTCAATTTGGTTATAAGTGCCTTGGACAGCTTTTTCATTTTTATATTGCTATTTCCTGTGTTTGTCAGCCTTTTATGAATTTAGAGATAAAAGGAACCCTTGTTATTCATTAAGGCATACACAGGTTGGCATTCTCTGCAAGGGGTTGCAATTGCTTTTCATTGTAAACTGTAGTTTTGCAATGAGGTCTCACGAACAAAGCTTCAGGGTTTTTCTTGACAGTGTTGACAGCCCGGTGACAGGAAAGTTCTGGCTTCACTACAGTATTGTATTCTTATTGAATTTGTTAATCTAACTGAAACTGTCTATTAATGAAAGTGCTCAGTTAATGCTGATGGAGTCCTGGTCAGTGAATTTGCAACTTTTTGGGGAATAATGGGGTAGTGCAAGAGAATTTTATGGAACCTTTATTATTTGCCTTTTCATGGGTTTTGTTATGAAAAAAGTGATTGGAGATGGATGAGGAGGTTTTGAGTAGAGCAACGATAGAAACTTGACAAACATATTATATTACACAAATCACAAATAGTGATAATTTAATTAACAAAGCAACTTAGAATTTAGTTTCCATAAGAGTATCACATATTGAGAGAAATGGGACTTAGGACAATTCTTAGAAAAACATAAGAAATGAGGGCAGAGTTTGCACAGTGGGATGAAATAACACTAGATAAAGAAGATTTATGAGATTAAGTCTTTTAAATATTTAGGAATAGGTTCTCTTGAGCATGAATGTAGTGAAAAATTCAGTAATGCAAGTCAAACAGTGGGTAGGCTGAATAAGATTTGGAAATCAAATAGACTTGAGTTTTGTACTAAATTAAGATTATACATTTGTCCAGTGCAGTCTGTATTGGTGCACAGACTTAAGTCATAGTAGGACAGTGAAACTAAATTTGAGAGATTTTGTTGATTTAAGAATAAAGCTTTCAGAAGATTATTAGGAATCAGATGGCAAGAAAGAATGAAAATGATACCATAAGGTAAATTGCGAAATATCCATGTACAGTATAGATGAGGTAAAAGTATAGGATATATAAGGATGGGTTGGCTGTATATCTCACACACCCCTGGAAGGGCAGAACATGAAAATGTCAGCTGGCCTCCTCTGGACATCAATAAAAGTCAGAAGACCCAGATATACTTTGATAATATCTACGGGAATGAGGATAGAGATAAGCAAGATTTTGAAAGTAAAAGCATTGGAAAGATAAATATCATTGGAAGCAATGAAGATGATGTTTAAATTACATGATATCCTGGTCATTAGATACTCTTTTCACCCATAACATCACTGAAAAATGCAGATCCCAGCCCAGAATCATGTTTTCAACATCTGTCCTGTTCCAGCAGTGGCTTAGTAGAAGACCGAATGAGGATGCTAATTTTTTTCTTTGAGATAAAAAAATAACACATTGCATGTAAATGCTTTTGTTTTTATTGGGTAATCCTTTGCACATTCTATCTTGTTGAGGATTGTACTCTGATAAATTCTGTATCCACAGGGTAAAACATTTTTGATGATACTCTACTTTTCTTTGGATTAGTGGGACATTTCACATTTCTCGAGGCAAGTTTTTTGCCACCCCATTTTGTTTGGACTCAGGTTTTGAAATCTTTCTGTATGTGTGCATGTAAGCGGTTAGGCAAATTAACCAAAAGTTTTACTTCTGTACCAACTTCTTTCGTATATATCTCAAAGCATCCTGCATACTAGAGTGTCCTTAACAGAATACTTGGATGTTACAGATCTTAGATACTGATAAGATTGTTGCCTCTGATGCAGGTATTACTTGTAGTGACCATTTCTTCAAATATCACTGTATAAACTGTAACTGTCAGGTGGAGCAATGGGTTTAATCTTTTTTTCGTCTAGTCTTTTGACTGGTTCATTTTCCTTGCTCCACACAAGGTAGTATATATTTGGATTCTTTGCCTCATTCATTATGAATAATAAAATATATTTTGTTGTTGTATCCCATGGAAATGAAGAAATATTTTGGAGCCCTTATATTGTTTCATAGTACAAAAGCTCCTTTTACATGGTCCTAAATCCCTCTGACGGATATGCAGTACCAGAAGAAAAATGTAGTGTAGTAAGTGTGTTATTGGCTTTCTTTCTTGTCAATAGTTTGCTTGCACTCAGTAATCACATGTGGACATTCATCCAGTAGTTTTTGGAATGGTCGCCATCCTAAGTCGGGGTTAGATAAAACAGGTTATGACGTAAGGAAAACCTGTTTTTGGTAGCCACTGTGAGTCCTGAAAGAAGTTACACTCTCATGGTCCCCCCAGGGTTCCATAAGACAGACCAACCAATTACAAAGAATTCTCTTATAGTCGGTATCAGCCAGAATAGTGCTTGTTGGCACAGTAATAGTGACAACAAGTCGGCGCCATCTTCATTACACACCAGGTCTGTGCAAGATAAATGTTCACCCCAGTCCCATGTCTTTTCATCAGGGAAAGTGGGTGGGTTTGTGGACTCTAAGCAGCTACCAAAATTAGGTTTTTCCTACGTCAAACCAGTTTTTTTTTCTTTGATAGCTTAGCTGCTGTTCATCCTCAAAGGAGCTTACAAAAGAAATTGACAGGTGACAAAATGGCTTGGCTCCGAATAAATAAATCCCAACAATCCAGATTAATTTTTGGTCTAACATATAGTCACTGGTTATTAACCATTTTCTTTATTCCAAACACCCATAGGGTTTGGCAATAAAGAACAGGGAACAACACAGGAACTAATATGTATTACTCTTGTGATACGAAGGTGGCTTAACTAATTATGTTGGGTCTGGCTGTGGGATTATTGTGCCTTCCCCAGCAATGTCTCAGCATGACCACCACTCTCATGGCTATAGTATTTCATGAATTTTTTATTCAAGGTAAACTCACAGGTTATCAACAGTTTCTTAATACTGGATACCCATTCAGTTTTGGCAATAAAGACCAAGAGACACATGAATCTATAAATGTATCATCCATTGTGGTTCTACAGTGACTTACCTAATTATGTCGGGTCTGGCTGCAGGATTATTGCACCTTTACCAGTTCAGGAATACTGATTATAATAACCACTCCTTAATCTCAAAGACTTCTTTAAAGGAAACATTTCTGAAGAAGGTTAACTGCACTCACCTTTTGGATGACATTCGACTTAGGAAAGGGGTGAGGATCTGCCTTTTTAATGAGGCCCAGTAAAATAATTCTCATCCTGCGTAGAGAGAGTGGTTTGTTTGTGCTAAGGTGTAGGAAAAAAAGGGCCATGTTTGCTGAGACATCTAGGTAAACCTTAAGTGTTTGAACCAGCCATAATATTTTATATGAAATACTGAGTTCCTTTATCAGAAAAGGGGATATTTCCTTTAAAAAAGGTCCTCATTCTTGGCCAGGAATGATAGTCCCGGAGACAGCAGCAAATGATAACTAGGTGTATGAGTGGTGAAAAGTTGTCCTTGTCTAAGAGAGCTCAGTATGGTAATCCAAGCCCGTGATGCCAAAGCATTCAAGAAGACTGCCTTTTGCAGTACATGAATTTAAACGATGACAGGAGTCTAAGAACCTTATTCTGGGACCAGGTAATTGGAAACCTTGCAGGAGCAGACCTTTGTAGTGTAAAAGACTGGAGAATAGAATTAACAATATCTATATTAGAATCAATTCCAAAACCATAAGGTAAGGGTTCTGCCAGTGCTGCCTTGTATGCCATGATTTGTTGAAATAGCAAGGCACTTGACCTCAAAAGGTAATAAAATGTAAAAATGTTTTAACAGATTTCAACTGGGCTCACATTATGGGGGGTAATGTAATCACATTTCCCATATGGACTGGTATGTTAGATGGAAGAAGTCCGTTGTTTGCACTAGGTACCTAGCAGTGTTAGGCAAATAATCTTCACAGTAGACTAGATTTTAAATTCCATATGAAGGTTACGCCTCAGAAAGGAGTATGTGTTGACAACTTCCCTTCCTCCTGTCTGGGATAGAACAACAGACATCAATGGAATCTATTCTTTCACCTGTTGTGGAAGAAATAAGGAACCAATTACCGTTTGGCTAATTCAGGGCTACTAGGCAAGTGGTTCTGTTGAAAGCTAGTAAACTGTTCAAAGCTTTCAAAATTAGGGACAATGAAGGAAAAAGGTTTATCGTATGCAAGTTTGTATATTTAATGCACTAATTAGCTTCAGTTTATGATACAGTGGAAGGCTGTTATGCTCATGTATTAGAGATAGGACAGTTGAAAGTGTAAACCTTGTAAAGAATAAACTTAACATACTTGGATGATGAGCAGAATAAAGTGAACTGAGCAAATCTATTTTAGGTTTTATTATGACTGTATTAGAGGTCTTGGTAGATCATAACAGGTACATATCTCCTAGAATTGAAAATGTAAAAGGAAAAAAGACTTTTATGAAGTGCAGGATTGTTTTGTGATAGGGTTATTAGAAATGTTTAGAAAAGTGGAACCAGTGAATTTTGAATATGCACATTTTACTGATCAGTGACAGTACTAAATGTAGAAAATTTTGGAATAAAGATATCTTATTTCAGGTATGACTGCACCCAAAAAGATGTTAGGCATTAAATTGGTATCAGATACAAAACTTAAAGGATTCTTTTGAGTGTTAGAAATTAAGCAGGCTCATTTAGAGATGTTAACAATTAAATTTATTGTATTGATGGAGTATTTCAGGAATTGAAAAGAATTTTCTTCCTTCTTACTGAGCTATCTCTTTGTTTTCTTCTGTAGTTTGTTGTCTGCAAAATTACTAATTTTCTGTCATGAATCATCCCAAAATTTTTCTAATGCTTGACTCCACTAAACCATTTTGATTGTGGTTTCTCTGAGCTTTAGAATATCTTTAAGTAATGCCCCATATTTTGATTAATTGATTTTAACCTAGGCTTGGTGGACATGTTCAAAATGTATGTACCAATAAAAATATGAGTAGCAGTTTAGTTTATTTGAAAAGAAAAGAAACATACTTGGCACACACAACTTGTGTTGCTCTCATTGAATAAAGACTTTTTTTGAGTATTCCCCAAACTATGCAAAGGGAAAAGGACAGGTTTATGTGAATATTCCTCTTTCCTCGCACAAGAAAGAGGAAAGGTTTATGCAAATATTCCACAGTCATATAAGGAAGAGAAAAAGTTTATACAAATATTCCATAAACCTTAGGCAAGTATTCCAAAATCCTAATACTGGGAAGAGAAAAGGTTTTTTGTGAATACTGTATTCAACAATCATCGTAGAGGGAAGAGGAATATTTAACATTTACACTGGTATCACATATGGGAATGGTTGACCTTCTCATGAGTACATACTGTATTTGTAAAAATGTTTTATGCCCAAATTTTTTAGGGCATGATTTGTTTAAGTTAGGCTTTCTTTATAAAAAGTCAGTTTTTATTTTGAGAGAACTGTACCTTGAAGTTGTGAGCACATCCTTACAATCTAATAGCACTTTTAATTACTGTGCATTCTTTTGGCTTTAATAACATACATTGATTTTGATGCAAGTTATGTGTGACATTTTTGCATTTTGACCCTGGTTAGAAGATGTTTATCAGAGATTTTGTCATGAGCAATCAATAGCTTGTATTTTATGGAAAGGAAAGATGTTGTTTAAAAGATAGGTTTAATTATCATGAGATAGACCTGAGAACAGGAGAACAGGAAAAGAACTGAGATTAAAAATGAGTAATGCAATAATGTTTTGGAAATGGTTTAACTAGTTTAAGGAAATGTAAAAAGAATTTATATGGTTAATTTTGTGAAAAAATGTGTAAAAATTATTTGAAACATTGTACTTTTCAGTACTATTTAAATGAAAAGCTTCTTATTCTCAGTTTTTCATTGTATAAACAGATGGATAAATAAATAAGCAATTAAAGGGCTCAGGCTGCAGTGTAATTTTATTGTCAAAGATATTAAAGTACTACTTAAATTCTACATATAGATTTCCAAAATATTCATGTGCTAAGAATTATGTCTTCCAATTTATGTTGCTTTGGTGTCAGCTGTTGTTTTGCAAGTAGAGAGGTTAGTGCTTGATTCATAAAAATATGTGGTTCAACTGTACATGCCTTTAAAACTACAGTATGTACATATTACAAGGTTGTGGTAATTTCATGTTTAGTGAAGGGTCCGTTGTGTTGAATATTCCAGTTTGATCCTTAAGGATCAAGGATTGTGGATCATACATATGTTGTAAGATCTTGTAAGTTATTTTTTGTTGATCTTCTATTCAGAAGCTATCTATATTTAAAAGTAGGTTATTGTTTTTTATTAGATGAATGTAGCTTTTAAGTTATATTAAGTGTAGTATTTAATAATTGATAATGTCATATTTTTCAGGCCATAGCCATAGTGAGGATGAAGAGGAGACTGAGTTTGAGGATGCTGTTGAAGAATTGGCAGAAAACTTTATAGTCCATGTCAACCCTAGCCAGGCGCACAAGCGGTCTAGTTCAAATGTTTCTCAGGTATGCTTTTATGAAGAAACTTAAGAGTACTTGTATATTGCTTTAGTGTTTTGATTGTGTAGCGTTGTGCATTTCTATTGCTTAATGCTTCTCAGTGTTGACATTTTTATATTAACCTGAAAGACATACAGAAGCTTTTGCAACTGTAGTCAACGACTGTTAAAAGTTCAGACCACAATATGCCCTTATATTTACCTGGAAGCAGTTATTTTGGGCTAAGGCAGTTTGAGTACAGCAGTTTAGCAACACATTCTTTGAAGACGTGAGTGGGATTTATGAATGCTCTTAAGAATTGTAACATTTCTGTAGCAGTTGTAAAGATTTATAACACTATTCAGCGTCAGTAAAACTTGAAAGAACTGCATAAAATTCTCTTTAGAGAGTTAGTTGAATGATTCTCTTGAACTGATCAGAGATATATCTCTCTCTCTCTCTCTCTCTCTCTCTCTCTCTCTCTCTCTCTCTCTCTCTCTCTCTCTCTCTCTCTCTCTCTCTCTCTCTCTCTCTCTCTCTCATAAAGACTTTGTAGAGCTCTCTGTAATCTACTTTTCTCCATGAAAAACAAATTGTATTTATTTTTGTACTATATGAACCTGTATCATGTCAGAACAAAAATTTTTTTTCACTGATAACATAAATAATTACTCACCAGCTTTCCCAGTTAGTGCCAGATGTTTAAGTCATCAAATATAAAATTTCCTTTAGTTATAGAACTACCTCCTCCTCGGATTATGCATGAGGTACTAACTTCAAATATTTGCCAAAATACTATTCACATACTCCAGAAAATCATAAACAATATTAAGTAGAACATAAATGATGTAAAGTTTCCCACTGTGCAATATACACTGATGGATCCTAATAATTATACTTTGGATTTATAGCCATAACACCCTGGAAGAAATAAAAATTTCCTTTGCCTCTTAATGCTTATGTTTTCATAGAATTATGTGCAGTTCAGTCAGGTATTAAAATGTTTAAAGATGAGCTGTCACAGAAATTTGTAATTTTCAGTGACTCGAGAGCTGTAGAAGCCACTTATAAATTATAATCCAAAAAATACCCTTTCGCTTCACAAATTTTACAGAGTTGGTGAAAATGTAGAGATGATGTATTTCTGCCCGTGGGGGCTTTAAAGGAAATGAAAAAGCTGATAAAGTAGCCGGTGCTGGAACAACGATGCCAAGATCACATTTAGATAATCATACTAGTTGTTATGAAACATCTCTAAAATTAATCAGTAAGTGGTAGAATACATAAAAGAATGAACCTGATAAATTATAAAGTCCAATGTTGAACTATGGAATTCATATCAGAAGGAGCAGCACACAAGTAATTTTCACTTGTTTTAGAGTTGGTCACTCGTGTTTGGCCCATGGATATTTGATGAATGGCTCACATGAACAGATTGTAAAAGAACACTATCAGTCAAACTTTTTTTTTGTGGGAATGTCCAAAATACAATCAACAATGAAACAAATCAAAGAATTTTGCCAGAATCTCCATCATTTTCAATAAACCAGTTATAGAAGTTTCAAAGAGCTGTAATTTAATAAGTATAATCTAAACTTTATCAATAATGAAGACAAATCCCTCAGGCCATCCCCGTGAGAGCTAAATAAATTAGCCATGTGTTCTTGTTAAGCTACTTTGATAATAATAATAATAATAATATTAAAGAATGTTCCCTGGAAATGTCAAACTTCTAACAAATACAAAACCTGTTTGTATTTAGGAAATTTGTGGTAATGTTTATGGGAAGGTATGTGTGCAGAAGAAGTCAAACTGGAGAAGTAGAGCAATAGCATATGAAGGCATAGTCTTAGAGTTTGTGACTTAGTTACTAGAGTAGATGGAGTGTGTAACAGAGTAATAGGTAGGAGGCTTAATGGCCACTGGGAAAGGACAGTAGCAGCATATAATTTTTTCAAAGAAAGGTGTGATTTTAAAGAGGTTATTGAAGGCTGGAACTGAAGTGAAATTTTTTGCGACAAGTTTTGGACAACTTATTGACTTTGAAACTTTGAAAACTACTCGGTAATAGCTGTTTAATCTATGCCTCTGTTTATTTGGTCTTTTGTCTGTTCCATCGTAGAAAAAAAAAAATTCTTCAAAAGTAGGAGCCTTGAGTAAAAATGGGAAGCTCAACATTAACTTGGCACACCCAGAAGATACTTAGAGTTGTATCTTGTCCTCATAACACATTTATGTTAAAAGATGGCCAGGTGTCTTATACCCATAAGAGTAGTGCCAAGTAAGGTAGCCTATTGTAAGGTAGAGAAACAGTATTTAGGGCAGAAGGTAATCCAAAGCCTACCTCAGCTAATTATCTTAGCATAGTTTAAGAAGCTCACTAAGTCCTTTCCAGGTTATCATTGGGGTGGAGGTTCTTGAAGGAATGTGGCCGCATAAGTGAGAATAGATAAAGTTAAACAGAGTAAAAGAATAGGCAGAAAGAAGTGGAGTTGTGGGCCAAAAAGTTAAACAGAATAAAAGTAATAGGCAGAAAGAAGTGGAGTTGTGGGCCAAAGGCACAGTATGGAAGACCTAGAGACTGCCTATCAATTACCTGACCAAGGCAAGAGGCATAGTAGATAGTACCCCAACTATGGCACTACCTTACAGAAGACAAGAAAGGACTTTAGGACATTGAGGATTCACCAACCAGCTGATAAATTGTAGTCTGGTCTTGCCTTGGGTTAACATAACAAACAAAAATTATTATAAATATCAAACATTCGCATTACCAAATAAGTTGTTTCCATATGTATTTTCTGTTAGTGCTATTGTTGTAGAATTTTAGAACCCTAACCCAGTTATTTATATTGCTAATGAGGTATATCGTTCATAGCATGAAAGAGAACTGTGATGACAGATCAGGTACAGACAGTCGTGAACAAATCAGTTACTAAGAGTCTTAAAAAAGAAAATGGTATCATAATAATGGGCAGGAATAAATTTCTTCAAGCTCTGAAGCAGTGAGTACTTTATGAAAAACTGAATATAACAAAAATGGTAACACATAATAATGGACAGGAATCATTTCCTCCAAATCTGAAGCAGTGAATACTAACCTCTTATGATCAACATGTCCTCTTCTGTTTGAAAATCTTCCTGCAAGTCCTTTGTTAACGTTTCTTTTTCCTTTGCCATTGTGTTAAGGTTGTGCATATCAGTCATTTTCAGCTTCATCATCATCTGTTGCCTTTACATCATTTAATTATCTTAGGGATAGCTATGTATTTCTGTAATTGGACAAAGGAAATTTATGTACCTATAGCCAGATGGTTTGTAGCTTTTTTCCTTAGACCTTTTCTGGCCTTTTTATCTGCTCTTGATTCTTACTGATGGTGTAACATTCATTCACTTTCCATTTTTAGTGTCCTTTTACAGGTCTTTATATTAAGCACCTTCTTTAGTCTGCTTATTTTCATTCTTTCATTTCCTAGTTATCATTTGTTGTTCACAATTAGTCTTAAATTTTTTTGTCAGCTAGGTCTTTATAAATACATAGAATTGAAAAGTATGTAAAAACCCATCCCTGACAAATTAAGCCTTGCTATAGTAAATTTTTGTAGCTAAATTTAGTGTGTTTCTATAAACATTTTGATCATCCGAACTGTCTTGAATTACTATTTTAGTTTATAAATCTTTTTATAAATTGCCGGAGTAATGAATTATTTTTCATCACAGTCATTAAGCTTGATGTCTTTATTTATCCATATGTGGAATGTTTTATTTTATGTTTGGGATTTCTTACTTATTATTTAAAGTAAGGTGAAAATCTTATGTTTGTGATTTTTTCAACCTGTTTTTTGTCAGAATTTTTTTTTATTTATTTTGGTTGGATGAAAATCAGTTCATTGATGCTGCGCATATCTTTTTTCAATATTCTCTTCTTTCTGTGACAGGTTGGCCATTCTATCTCTTTTCAGTAATTATTTAGGCTGATATTTAACTCCCATGAGAATATTGCTGGTATAGTGCACAGTTGACTTCCTTCAGAGTTAAGCCCACCTTTTTTGTAAAGCAAGTCAGTGATAGATAACAACTGGGAAATGTCACTTTCTCTGTATAAATTTGACACAAAATGAATTCTTCATAGGAAAGAAGACAAAATGTAAATCTCTCCTCTAAAAGAGCTGGTGTATATAACCAATAACTACTGAAAGATTGACTTGTGAGAGATATGGAACAGAACTAATAACTTCATCCCTACAACTTTGGCACCTTTTTTGCAATCGGCAAGGTGACAGTAGGAAGTTGTGAAACCCATGCTAGAGTTTTGAAATTTACATAGCCACTTTTACAGTGATCTTCAGTTGAATTTTCTTTAGGTCAATAATATCTTCAGTGTTATTTTAATTGGAGATCATATGGATTTAATAAAATAGGAAATTAAAAATAAAATTAAAAGGATTTTTCACTTCTTACAGTAATATTTTCATCTTCATGGAGTGTATGAAGCTAACTTTAGCTTAGCCGTAGATAAGTACAAGAGGTGGAAAGGCTGTATATTATATTAAAGAAAATAGCATCACACTAATAATAGTTAAAGATGAAAGCAAAGGGGAAAATTTTGATTACTCAAGTCATTGTTTTAGAAATTGAGTTATATCGTACAGGTAAGAGAGAGTAGGATGAGATATTTTATCCAAGATTTTATGTGAGATAAGTTCTATCAGTAGTATTATGAAGGTATCGGTAGTACCAGTAGTAGTAGTAGTAGTAGTAGTAGTAGTAGTAGTAGTAGTAGTAGTAGTAGTGACAGAAATGACAGAATAAAGGTAAGATAAAATGATTTGAAATCTTGTAATCCATCATAATAGCAAATAATTGCATGAAACTACAAGAACACCTCTGAGAATATGAGGAATCATACAAAAGTTCAAATGAAGAGCTTAATGTGAAATGTTCATGAACATTGGTGACTTTTCATTCTTGCCAGTTTAATTAATCTTGCATTCTGCTGGGCTCTCCTTTTGTTGTTGATGACATATATCACTATTGCAGCTCTTTTTGGGCTGTTACTGATAATCTGTATATATATATGCATTTCTGAGTGGGTAAATTGTTAAGATCTTGTAGAACTAATGATTGCTGAAGTTCTAGGTGGTTTATTTAGGGCCAACAGATAGTTTTTACTTTGAAGTGAAGTTACCATTGTTAACCCTCTTCCCAACTGCTGTAGATAGGTATACAGATAGTGCAAAGAGCTTGAATATTATATTTTTGAGAGATGATGAAATTTTTGCAACAATGTACTTTTATTACATCTTGAAAATATTCTTTGAGTATTTATTACAGGTTACAATTATGCAGAATCAAACAAAAACTTCTTTCAGTTTTTCTTCTGAATATGGAAAGAGAAACCCACAAGATTCCTGTGTATAACTTGTTTACTTGTAAATATTTACATGTTACTTTTAAACTCAAGCACTTTCAGGTCCAAACTGTGACCCTTTTTCAAGAGATGAGGTAGTCAGGCTGGTTCAAGGCCCAGCAATTGAATGAGCCTGACTACCTCATCTCTTGAAAAAGGGTCACAGTTAGGACATGAAAGTGCTCGAGTTTAAAAGTAACATGTAAATATTTACAAGTAAACAAGTTATACACAGGAATCTTGTGGGTTTCTCTTTCCATTATGCAGAATATTGGTTACTAAGGTTAACATTTGATTGACTAGTAGTAAACAGTTTATGATTCATGGAATAAAACAAGTGCTCTGCATGATACTCAACAGTAGGAAGAAAAATCAAGGCCAAAGGGTCATCACTTTCACTAAAATTGACTGTATTTCAAGATATATGGTAAAAATTCAAGACAAATGATGTTATGCCAGTTGTTTATTCTGACCTTACAAATGCAAGATGCAGTTGCTTCCCTCCAATGTACTTTCCAACCATAATAAGAAAACCCCCTTATGACTTACTAATCACACTTTGCAAATAGTCTGGTTTTGAGGCTAAACAGTACTCTTACAAACTTTATGTAATAGTAACAAAAACCATTCTTGTTACAGAATGCTGATTCACATCATTGCATGTTGTTTAATGTTCTCATAACTTTTGTCTTGAATTTGTGCCATATATTTTGAAATACACACTATATTTTATTGATATTAGCAATGATCCTTTGGCATCTTATTTCTTCCTACCATTGAATATCATGCAGAGCATAACTTGTTTTAATCTATGTCATCAAATAAATCTAAATCCTCTAGAGTGAAACACATGTCTGTAATAGTTGATCCAGTAATGGTTTAAGGCCCAAAAATATGGTAAATTTTTCATTGTTCATCTACATCTGAGAAACATAGAGTTAGAGGTGTCTGTTTTCTGAATATTTGTCGGGGCTAGACTACAAAGTTTGGAGGTTGAAGCAGCAGTATTTGGAGTGTGGTTTATCCATTCTCACATTTTGCTTAAATCCTTAAATTTTTTAACTCGTACAAAACCCTATCATATTTACTGTAACCTCTATTCCCTTGTCATAATTTAGAAAAAATATTTATCTTACTTTGACTTCAGAAAGTTGTCAGTAAGCTCAATGAATTAACTTTAAATGCTGTTGCATTGCATAACTATGTATCAGTGTTAACAGTGGAATGTGATTATTATTTCTATAATAATGGTATCTTAATAATAGAATAATTATTACTATTTATTAAAACCACGTGTGGCCAAATTCTTTATACAGTACTCTTAGGTCTGGATATTGGAGGTAGTTGGTGATGAAACCACCATTGCACTTGAAAATGAAAATGAATATTGATGGTTTCTCAACCTAAGTAAAAGCGCGATCCACTTTGCAATGGGTAACAGAGTTGAATAGCAGGATAGAGAGGCTGTTAGGAAATGTTAGAAATTATGTGTATTATGATTAAAGGAGTCCTATTAGCAAGACTAAGCTTTTACATGTAAAATTGAAGGGAAATTTCCCAGTATTTGTCTGTTAAAGCAAAAACTTGTGAAATCAAAAGCTGTCATAATCCCCAACCTGTACAAGTAACCACTGGGTTAAATGAACATTTTTGGAATTATGTTAGATGTATATCTTAATTCAAGAGCCATTATCAGTAAATACTTAGCAGGCTTACATAATTTTCAAGACAAATATAGCTCATATGAATTTGAATTGTCATTACTATGGTATAGAAATAAAAGAAAAAAATTGGAACCTTGTAAACTGTAGCTGAAAGGATGTCATCCTCGTGCTGAAGGAAAAAGACATAATATAAAGTGTAGGTAGTTTTAAGTTTTAACTGAAATGTTACAAGTGAAAATAATTGTGTAAATTTAAGAAAATTTCCAATTATCAGTCTTGTGATTTTGCAATGAGTAACTTTATACAGTATATATACAGGCAGTCCCTGGTTAATGGCAGGCTCAGTTATCAGCGTTCATAACCTTGGAACGTCGTAAGCCGGACCCGTCGTATAATATATAATATATATATATATATATATATATATACATATATATATATATATATATATATATATATATATATATATATATATATATATATATATATATATATATATACACACACACACACACACACACACACACACATACACACATACAGGCATTATCCTACTTACAATGGGGTTAGATTAAAAAAAAACCCATTGTTGAAAAAAACATATCTCGAATGTAGCCTAGTCTACAGTAGGGTGTTCAATACCATCTCTTTATAGCCTATATGGTAGCCTAGCCTACAGTATAAAATACAATTTATACATATACAGTATAGTAATTATTAATATCAGCTAATTCCGGAGGTTCAAACAGATTGACTTACGATAATTCAGTACAAAGAGAAATTGAATAACAAGAATATCTTGGCCTACACTATGGTATATTGCTTACATATACGGTAGCTTAGCATACATTATACTGTACTATACAATGTATTCACATATTAATATAGTATAATACAAACATCAACATGACAGATATGCATCTTTTTCACAGGTCTTTTAAAAAGTTATGCTTTACTTCACTGTATCCAATAATATTGTATGCATTCTGATATTGCTTTTGTATTATAAAATACGATCATAGCAATCAGTGTTTGTATTCGGAAATCAGTTATGCAGTAAGTTTATTTTGCCATATTTAACTCGGTTGAGAGTGCTTTTCTTGCCTCTAGTTAGCGTAAATGAATCTCTAGATACTTTATTTATATGGGACAAGGTTATTTTTTCATTATGCAAAGTGTTTTTAAGTCAAAATGTAACTTAAATACATCTCTTTGTGAAATTAATTTAGCTATTTTTTTCATGATTAGATGACGTTGGCCGTTGGGGATGTCTGTTTTTTTTGTAAAAAAATCAAGATTCCGTTCGCTGTTTTCACTTTTATCTCCTATTTTATTTACGATCGAGTTTTGTCCATGTTGCCGATGCATGATAATTTTCAGTCATTAGCAGCTTGAACATTGTTTTCTCAGCTTCAGCTACAACTTTTAGCTAAAATATCCTTGCCAATCTTTTCTCCATAGAGAATAAGGGTATAAAGTAAACCCCCCATATTCGTGGTCTCACTATTCGCAGATTTCTCTGTGGAACATATATATGCGTTATCCGCTGAAAATTCGCCCATTCATGGTATTTTGCACTGAGAAATATTCAGTAATTACTGTATTTTCATCTCATTTTCATGACTAAATGCACTTTTTGTGATAAGACACTTAAAATACTCAGGTAGTACTCGAGTTAAGATAATTCAATTTTGCAATGGGGTAAGCAATTAATATCAATACAATATTTATAAAATCATTTTAAATTTCGCGCGGGTGCAGGCAGCAGCATCCAATCAGGCAGCGAGAGAGACCAAATTACAATAGACCAACTTCTTTTCCTCCGTCTCTTTATCCCATCTTCTAGTTGAAAAAGTAAAAGAGAATGATAAAAGTATTGTTAGTAACGTTATACTCCTGCTTAAATGCATACAGCCATAAACAACCGAACGAGAAACTGTTGTTTTGCTTATCACCAAACCAGATAACAACAGCCGTTTTGCTAGTATTTTAACCATCGTACAGTAATACCTGTACACAAGTACCTTAGTTATAGTACAAATGACGTTAAGTAGAATAGGACTGCACGTTAAGTAGAATAGGACTGATGTATTTTTACGTTATACCCTTATTTGGCATGGATAAAAGATCAGCAAGGAGATAAACTGTACTGCTAAATTTAAGCTGCAAGTTGTAGCTGAAGCTGAGAAAACAATGTTCAAGCTACTAATGACCATAAATGATTGTGCATCGGCAACATGGATGAAACTCGACCATAATTAAAATTGGAGAGAAAGTATTTTAATCAAAACTACTGGGCATGAAAGAACACATCACTGCTACTTCTACTCTGACAAACAATAAATACGTAAAGCTCGTATTATGATGAAATCAAGTGAAAATAGCGAACGAAATCTTGATTTTTTTTTACACAAAACAGATGCCCCCAAACGGCCAACGTCAACTATTAAAAAAAAATTGCTAAATTAATTTCATGAGGAGACGTATTTAAGTTATATTTCGACTTAAAAACACTTTGTATAATCAAAAATAACCTTGCCCCATATAAATAAAGTATCTAGAGATTCATTTACGCTAACTAGAAGCAAGAAAAGCGCTATGAACTGAGTTAAATATGGCAAAATAAATTTACTGCATAATCGATTTCCAAACCGAAACATTGATTGCTATGATCGCAGTTTATAATACAAAAGTAATATAAGAATATATACAATACTATCGGATACAGTGAATTAAGGCATAAAATTTTAAAAGATCCATGGAAAAGATGCATATTTGTTATGTTGATGTTTGTATAATTCAATATGTGAATATAGAGTACAGTATAAGTAAGTATACCTTAGTTTTACCAGACCACTGAGCTGATTAACAGCTCTCCTAGGGCTGGCCTGAAGGATTAGACTTATTTTACGTGGCTAAGAACCAATTGGTTACTTAGCAACGGGACCTACAGCTTATTGTGGAATCCGAACCACATTATAGCGAGAAATGAATTTCTATCACCAGAAATAAATTCCTCTAACTCTTCATCAGCCGACCACGGGAATTGAACTCCGGCCCATCGAATGACGGTCTGAAGCTCAACCGACTCGGCCAACAAAGGGCTAGAGTACAGTATAAAGTAGGCTAGGCCACCATATATGTATACGATATATCATAGTGTAGGCTAAGCTAATTCTTGTTTGTTATTCAATTTCTCTTTGTATTGAATTATCATAAGTCACTCTGCATGAACCTCAAGAATTAGCTGATATTAATAATTACTATACTGTGTATTTACAGAGCATACTTTATAGTGTAGGCTAGGCTACCATATTTGTATACATGATACATGGTACTGAATACCCTAGTGTTGGCTAGGCTATGTTCGAGATATGTTTTTTCCAACAAACTATGTGTTTTTTGGAACCTAACCCCATAGTTAATAGGATAATATCTGTATAAGCATTTTTAGTTCGTTTTTGTGTGTTTGAACTATCAAAATAGGCAGTTCTAATGCTTTTAGAAGGGTTCTAAGTATTCGCTGGTTTTAGCTATTCACAGGGGGGTGTGGTACGCATCCCCTGCAAATACGGGCATTTACTGTACTGTATAGTAATGTAAAAACTTATCAGTCCTATTCTACTTAACGTCGTTTGTAACATAACTACAGTAATTGTTTACTGCCATACAATGGTTGAAATACAAGCAATACAGCTGTTGTTATCCGATTTGGTTGTTATTAGTAAATCAGCTGTTTCTCGTTCGGTTGTTTATGTTTGTACGCATTTACGAAAGAGTATAAAGTTACTAACAGTACTTTTATCATTCTTTTATACTTTTTGAACTAGAAGATGGGCTAAAGAGGTGGAGGAAAAAGGTCTAAGTTGGTCTAATGTAATTTGGTCTCTTTGCTGCCTGATTATATATATACATATATATATATATATATATATATATATATATATATATATATATATATATATATATATATATATATATATATATATATATATATATATATATATATATATATATATATATATATATATATATATATATATATATACATACATACATACAGGCAGTTCGGTAAATGGCAGGCTCGGTTAACGGCGATCCGGTTTACAGCGCATGTCTAGCAACGAAAGTCTGTGATTTTTGGCACCAAAAATCACCAATTTCCACTTATCGGCGCTAATACATACCTAACAGAGGCGCTGATAACTGAAAATCGGCACTTTTCAGCGCCAATAAGCCCCGAAAATCACTGATTTTTCCGTTATCATCGTACCCTCAGAACAGAACTGCCGATAACCAGGGACTGCTTTTATATGTATGTGTATATATATATATATATTTTTTTTTTTCTATGTAAAATCACAAGAGACTGACAATTGTAAATTTTCTTAAATTTACACTAAAGTAAACCCCCCATATTTGCATTCTCACAGTTCGCCTATTCGCGGTATTTTTCGCTGAGAAATATTCACTAATTACTGTATTTTCATATTTTCTTGACTAAATGGACTTTTTGTGATGAAACTTAAAATACTCAGGTATAAGAATTTATAGAGGGTTTTTCTTGTGTTTATCTATCAAAATAGGCAGTTCTAAGTGTTTTTAGAAGGGCTTTAAGTATTCGCAGATTTTGGCTATTCATGGGGCTGTGGTACACATCCCCTGCGAATACGGGGGTTTTACTGTATTATTTTTGCTTGTAACATTTCAGTTAAACTTTAACTACCTACATTTTATATTATCAGTCTTTTTCCTTCAGCACGAGGATGACATCCTTTCAGCTACAGTTTACAAGGTTCCAGTTTTTTTCCTTTATTTCTACACCATACAAATGACAAGTTCATATGAGCTACATTTGTCTTGAAAATTACATAAGCCTGCTAAGTATTCCCTGACAATGGAGTGGTTACTAGGCCTTTCGACACATGGTCCTTTTCAAGCAGAGTGATGAAAAATATATTTTTCATCAGTCTGTTAGTAATTGACCGTGTGTCAAAAGGCCTAGCAAGCACTCCGTTGTTTCATTTTTCCTTCGTGGCATTTGTCTTTATTTATGTATATAAGTATGTATGTATATTATACATACATACTTAAAGGCAAATGCCACAAAGGAAAAATGAAACAACAGAATGGTTGCTAGGCCTTTTGACACACGGTCCTATACTAGCAGACTGATAAAAAATATTTTTCATCAGTCTGCTTGTAAAGAATGTATGTCGAAAGGCCTAGCAACCACTCCATTGTTCCTTTTTCCTTCGTGGCATCTGCCTTTATTTATACGTTCATCTCGTTCCATATCTTCATGAATCAGTTATACATACATACATACACATCATACATAAATATATATATATGCGTATGTATGTACTGTATATACAGTATACTGTATACTGTATATGTACACAGTATATTTGGTAGCAATATCTTTTTTAATTGTAGAGAGGGAGTCATATTCATTCCTCATTTAAAGCAGGTCACTTATGTAATTTGCTGTTAAATTCATGTTATCACAAATTGATTTTACTGAATTGATTGGGTTGTGTAGTGAATATAGTACTGCCTTAGTAATAAGACGAAAAGAAGAATGTGAAAATTTATACCTTTATGAAGCTGTATTTCTTTCTTGCTGCCAGTGTTATTAGTGATCATGAGTAGTTTAAGTAGACCACCAAGTTAAAAAGTGATGTAAAGTACTAAAAATTTGTTTCTAGAATGGTTGAAATTTCAAATGTACGCTCATGCTGTTCAGCGACTTATCAAATAATTCAGAGAAGTGAAATAAAAGCTGTCATTTTTCAGTCTGCTCAGAGATAACATTTGGCATAAAAATAACAGTGTGAATTTTTGTTTTGTTGCATATTTGTCAGATATTTATTATTGAAAGAAGAGACCTGTTACCACAGGTTTTTAATGAAGATTTTCAAGCTGAAATTTACTGAGACTAAACGATTTATGGTTCTCATTACAATCACTACTTTATACTGAAAGAAAAGATAAATAGGAAGTCTCTCTCTCTCTCTCTCTCTCTCTCTCTCTCTCTCTCTCTCTCTCTCTCTCTCTCTCTCTCTCTCTCTCTCTCTCTCTCTCTCTCTCTCTCTATCAGGTAGAGTATCTTTTGTTATGTCTTAAATTTGGTTTTCTGGTGACCTGTTATGTATTGTCCATTTTGTTTTCAAGGAATTTGTATGTGTGACCCTTTGCTAATGCCTAACAAAAGCTTCAGCTTCCATTTTGAGTGAGTAATTATTTAGGGTTGGTGGATTTGATGTGTTTTCATGTTTTTGGGCACTGTAGGCATCGGAAGGGCAAGGTGTAGGTGACACTGTGTCAGCGTCCAGCAGTGAAGGAGACGGACAAGACAACACCGTCCAAGTCATCATGAGGAAAGACAACAATACAGATAGTAGTTATAGTGTAAGTTCGTTTTCTTGTCATTTTATTCCTTTCTTTTGTGTGTTTGTACTGGAATTTTGTGTTTTTCGTTCACATTCTGCTTGCGGTCAAAGCAACTGCATGTGTATATAAATCATGGTAACTGTGTATGTGACTTGAAAATTAAAGATGACAAGCTACTGCTCATCATGTAATTGCACTTTTATTTGATTTAGGCTTTTGTTACATAGGGATTCAACCTGTATTATTGCTGAAGAGTTTTTCCTAATTTGAGCCATCACAAATTTAGTAAATTTAGTAATTTAGTAATTATATTATGGTCCAGATGATGTCACTGGATTTGGCAAGATAATAATTTAGAAGTACAGCTTACATCAATGTTTAGTTAATCTGGATTTAGGAGTTTTAACATGATAGGAACCTATTTTTTCAAACAAAATTTTTGTCTGTTTTTGTTATTGTATGAGGAACCAGGAATCTATTTTTGCCTTTTTGTATTTCATCTTTGGTTTTCTTTTGTACATTATGTAGAAGCCATTTGAAGACCATTCTCAGGTTTGATGCTTTTACAGTATTACAGCAGATGCTATGGCATTAGAAATTCTTTTCTTTATCTTTGTTGACTAGAACAAATGCAGTTTCAATTCTCTCAGTTACTGCATGAAGCAAGTAGGTTTGTTACCTTACACTTTCATTGGTTTTGGACTGAAAATGCATCACTTGTTGCAGCTGATGAATTCTGGATTAATTTCATTTAATGTTTTCTTTCATTTTCCATTTTTGAGAACATGATCATTTTAATTTTTGTCTTGATTTGTCTCCCAGTTTATCAATTTATTTATATTACCTTCTGTATTATGACAAAGATTTTTGCACTCCTGCTATGGCTGTGGCAGATTACACATTCATTTCTATTACCTTTTGTGTATTATGTGGTCTGTGGTCATAGCGCAATTGCAGTTACTACACTTCCACTATTTACATACCTGTACCATATGCTGTATATGTTGTGTGTCATCTCTATGACATTTTTGCTAATAAGTGTAATTGCCTAGAATTTTTACTTTGATTGTGATCCTTGTTGATGCTATGTTCAATGTAAAAGAGGAGAGGACATGTACTTGTGATGAACCTGCTGGATTAAAGATGTGGGTAGAGAAGAATCTACAAATGTGGGGATGTCTATTCTGGAAGTTGTGGAAATGTTACATGAAAGCAAAATGGGAGGTCCTACTGTGTAAGGGCTAAAAAATATCTTCATTGCTTCATGGTTGGGTTCTGTACTTTCATGGATGATGGTGGCTTATACTACTGTCTTACTTCTTGCTAAGCTTCAGTGACCCATGGTATGCCCAGTTGTGTTAGTTACTGACACGCATTTCGTTCATAGCATTTGAAGATTTTGCAGCTGCCTAGTGGGCTGTATCCTTGCTCAGAACAAGATGTACTATGCATGTTGTATTTACATTTTTGCAATGTCTTAATTTCAAGTTGCTTGTCACATACTGTATTCTTTTTTCCATCCCCTGAGGCAACTTTGAAAGTTATTCATTTGCACCTGTAAGACAACTTTGCAACAGAGACCTCCTTTTTCGTATCTGGTTGAAGCTGTAATTGATAGATATCCTTATGTAGATTTGAATTACCATTATTGCTTTATGATAGTCATTGGAAAATTGTTTTGAACTATCAGTGCATTTTTAATGACTTTCCATGGTAGCTTCTAGTTTGGCCCAAATTTCATTGGCAGCCACATTGTAATAATCCACAACAAAATCAGGGCCTTCAGTGTAGTCACATGAAGCTATCATGTTCTTGGCAAGAAGAGGCATTTGGAGGTAGCATCCCAGAGAACTTTAGTGTCTAGTGGCCAGCCTCTGTGATTATTGCTAAAAGAAGAAAGTTCTCTCCCCACTGACATTATCTTCACTTTTGAACGTCTTTATCATCTTTAGAATTGAATTGGAGAGAAATTTGTAGTCTTTTACATGACTATCACTAGTGATACCCTTTGAAAAATGACAACATCCATCAGCGCTATATATTCTGGTTAAGGCCTCACGTGAGGCCATTAAGAGGATATCTTGTAAAATGATTAATGGTATCTTGTAACGACTTCATCTTCAAGACAGTCTTCTAGATTGCCTTCCTTTCGACCAAAACTGTTCATAAACTAGTTAGACAGTTCAGTGTAGTAACTAATGCACTTAAAAGGAGTTTGTTGGTTTGTACTTTGCTTCAGACGTAATAGTACTGTCATGAGTCTCTCACTATCTTTTCTCTCATATTGGAGATGTGAGTGAAGCACAAAAAATATGATCAGGACTACATGTAATCAGTGTCTATACATTATAATTTGTCTTCCTTACACCCTTTCCACCTATTGGCTTTAGCAGCCGTACATGGTTTGTAAGCAAAAAGATAATGACTGAGCAACTAGGGGAGGTTTCCCCCTGGTGGGGCAAGCTTGCGTGTTTAAGTCAACTAGTCAGTGAGGCTGTATAAACTGAGTAAATGGTCTTGCTATGATTGGTGAAGGAAGACACTTGTTAAATAAGGTGTCTATCTGTGAATTTTAACACTAGAGCATTTTTTCTTGTCATTTGTACAATCCCAGTTAAAAGATTTTATAGCTATTGTGTGATGGCAAATGTGGTATAATTTTGTTTTTTTTCTAATGCAGTATTTCTTTAGGTGTTGATGTACTTAATGTATGCATGTTGGGACACATAAAGAAAACCAGCTTTCAGTTCAATAGAGTTTAAATGTATACACTGTACAGGAGAAATCTTACAGTTTATCAGAGTTCACACATGAAGATGAAAATATTCACTTTTCCTCATCTTAATGTAAAACCAAAACTAATAGTTTCATTTACACTTTTTGCTACTGAACATATTTTTACACTACATTGTATAAATTGCACTTCTTACGATGTTGAAGAGCCCTGAGTCTTTTATACTGTATACTATAATATGTACAGTAACTGTTAGGACAAAAGCTATGGGTATCTTGCATGAGTTTTTTTTTTTTTTTTTTTTTTTGTAGGGCCTGCATCTCAGTTAAAAGGAAAAAAAAAAAGTTATTTGGCAAATACCCAGGGCAAAGAGTGTTCTATCAGTCCTTGACACAAATATGTAACCAGATAGACTACATAGACAAAATGTTTCCTCCGTGCAGTAAAAATTTTTAAGATACGTTTTGACATTTGTTTGAGGAATTATGTGCATTCATTACTATTGTCTGTTCCGTGAGTCCTTGAAATTGGTAAATGCTATGCTTGAAATAATAGTTTAGGTTGCAAGTGCAAGGAAAACTAATACATATTTATCTTTCAAAGAGCACAAATTTTGTTTACCTTTCCTTTTTTAGTTTTTTAGTACATTTAATGGAGAATAGCAAAGTTTTGTTTGAAAACATGTTTTTTGTTGAATTACCCGTTTATTTTGTGTGTGTGATCTGTACCCCATGGTTTTTTATATAGTATATATATTTTAAGAAGAACAGATCTTAAATTAGAAAAATATTTATTTAGAGTTGTTTAAAGAACTGAAATTAATTTATTGGTATATCATGTCAGTCCGAAACTGGGTAAGAATATTATTTAGACTGGCTTAGGTAAGTGAAGGGTTTATTAGTTTATTATTTAGGGCATTGACAGATACATAGATGAGCAATTAACTAATCTGAGTTAATATTTGTATCCTTTCACATTCCAAATCTTCAAGATTACTTACGTTCCACTTACATCATTATACATTTAATTGTCAGTCAGCATAACTGCAGTTTGTTATACATTTAACATTAAATTGTCAATCAGCATAACTGCAATTCAGCCACTATACTTGTATTAGTATATTATAGATGACCAGCATAAAGGATTGGTGTCTTTTAGAAAAAGTGAATTGAAAGTATTTAAAGATTCATAGGACAGCTATGATGGAGTTTCTTAAAAGTGTTTGATTAAAACTCTCTCTCTCTCTCTCTCTCTCTCTCTCTCTCTCTCTCTCTCTCTCTCTCTCTCTCTCTCTCTCTCTCTCTCTCTCTCTCTCTCTCTCCTTTGAAAGAAAAAATGAAACAGCAGGATCAAGAAGCCTCATGGAAGGAAGATGAAGTTTGGGGAGGCATCTTAATGTAGACAACATGGGCTCTCTCCTAAGTATTAGCATAGTTTGATATATTCTGTTACATGTTGTTTAACTTCAGGTGACTTGACAAGTGGGTTATCTTCAACACTGAAGCAGTTCATTTAAGTTATATGTAGTACTGTTCTGTCAAGTTACATGTAGCACTGTTCTGTCTGGTGTGCTTTGGTTGATAATTGCTCTTGTTCAGTATCTCAGGTCATGGTGATATTGATCTTATTTGCACTTTTATTAATGTATGGTACGTCTTAGTACTATCTCTTATTTTAAAAAGAGGAAATTTCACACCTAAGGTTAGATTTAGAGGATGTAAATGACATTCAGTGTTTTTCTGTCTAAACCAGTATAATGCGGCTACTAGCTACTCCACGTGATCTTTTTGTCGTATCTTACTCAGCTTTTTATTTGTGGCCTAAGGTGCGCAGCATGACTGTGTGATGACAGTGCTGTGTTTTCTATAAATCTCCAGATTTCTGGTGCAGGTTGTGATAAAAAGGAAGATGTACATTTCTTTTTAGAGTACAGTACAGTTAGTTATAAATGATTTGTTTAACCAGACCTCTGAACTCTTTTAGGGTTCTTCTCGGGCTGGGATAAGAGTACAGTACAACACTAACATACTCTTTTAGGGTTCTTCTCGGGCTGGGATAAGAGTACAGTACAACACTAACATACTCTTTTAGGGTTCTTCTCGGGCTGGGATAAGAGTACAGTACAACACTAACATGTTATACTTAGAGGTTGTCTACAGGAAGAATGAAGAAATGACAGATGAACACTATTACTTGTGATGTTTGTTGAATTTTATAGTTGCATAGGGCAGCTGCTTATCACCTGGAGAGGTACCAGGGGAATCGATGAAGCCTCCACTGTAGTTTTCCGCATGCATTTTCATTATATAGAACTTTGTCTTCTGGAAAAGATTTTGGTTCAGTTTATATATGGATAATGTCAAATCATGATCTGTGTGTTACTACCTGCTGCTTTGTGGACACTGTCAAGTCTGTGTTTGATGAGTGTTCAATGATACACATTTGCGAAGAGTAGTTAGGAATTTATGTTTTTGTGTTTTAGACATACAAGTCTCCTTGGGTTTTTGCTACACGATTTCAGCCATTGAATTATTTAGTTGTAGAAGTTAATATTGTCAAGTTTATGCACCATCTGTCCAAGAATCAAGCAGTTAATTTTTCTTCTCTTGTGAGAGCCTTTTGAACATTTTAGTTTTACAGCACAAGTAGTTAGTACAGTATCATAGGATTTCATCATAGCTCTTACTATCCCCAAACCTTTGAAATGTGATGTAGGACTGAATATGCTTCAGATTATGACAATTATTATAGTGTACAAGTGCCTTCAATTCCTCTTTATGATGAATATATAAGGAAAGGTCAACAGATGCTCTATCCACAGTTTTGACAAGAAACTAAATGTCTTGAAATTCTTTAGATCCACTTTCATAAAGGACTGTGGCACATTGTGAAAGCTTTTACATACTTGTAGATAAAAAATAATGCTTATCTTTGAGGTATGTAACCTTCAGAAAGCCCTCCCCAAACTTTTGAAGATCCTTCAGTGTGTTGTATGTTTTGTGTGTGTGCAATTGATATGTAGGCTGTTCTTGGGTAGGTGTCTGATACCATACTTGAATATATATTCAGTTTAAAAAGGTAATTATGGATTCCCAGGCAGTTATCAGGGTTTTTGAAGCTCTTGCCTTTGACTGATTGTAGAATGTACTGTATTCTTGAATATATTTTAAGTACAGCATTTCATTATTCTTTGGATTTTTTGTGGGTTTTAAAGGTTTCATGATTTGTATGTTTAGTTTTTCCTTATTAACGTGTAGAGTTTGTGATATTATCAAACTTCATCCTAGCATTATTCCTCAGAAAATGCCAGTCACCTAAAGTAATTGTTGGTTTTATTTGAAACATAGTCACCTTTCTTAGAAATAAGTATAAAATTAGATTTAATGAGTAACTTACATATCCTTTGCTGATTAAAAACCTGTTCAGAGGACATTTTCAAGTCAGAACAGCTTGCAGAGTTGTTCACACACCTCATGGGTTAAAAGTAATTATTCTTATGAGGTTAATTTTAGCTTTATAAATACTTGAGCAGAGAGAATTTAGATCAGTAAAATGTACAAGTTGTTTAGGTGTTTTAGCATGCTTGTCAGTGAGAAAAACATTTGATAGAGGATGGCCCTCTGTTTAAAATTGAGGCACAAAGCCACTATTTAGTTCAAGTTGTTGGGGTGGTTATGCACATTCATTTTAGTAATGTACATAATAATTTCCTATTTTAAGCAAGTTGTGTATTCTTTTTCAATAGCTAAGTGAAGAAATGGCTAGCCTCAATGGTTCTCAGGCCACAACTCCAACAGATGGAGGAGTGATACAAGCGAACGGTCAACCGAAAAGGCAACGTAGAACTATAGTACCAGAGAAGCCAAATTATCCCATAAATCTTTGGTCGATTTTAAAAAATTGTATAGGGAAGGAGCTATCAAAAATTCCAATGCCGGTAAGTTTTTAAAAATATGGTTTCTTTAATGATTATTTTGGCTGAATGGAGTTTTTTCTTATTGTTAAAGTGAGTTTTTTATTGTAAAAGTAGAGAAGTTTTGTCATACTATATATATGTTGGATACCAACTTATTCCTTCATTTATTTCAGGTTAATTTCAACGAGCCCCTCTCCTTTTTACAACGATTAACAGAAGATTTTGAATATAGTGATATATTAGACAGAGCAGCACCGGTAAGGATGTATATGTACTTACCTTTTACATTGTTTGGATGGTTTTCAATTTTGGCTCAGGTATTATTATTATTATTTTTTTCTCTCTCTCTCTACAACTAACATACCATGTTAACTGATACAGCCTTTTTGAAGTATGCACCACTGTTTCCCATAAGTATGCATAGTGATCAGACCAAATTCCAAGTCTGAATTTATATCAACAGGGTATTTGCATGTGTGAATCCTGACTGGAAAAAAATTCATTTCTGTCTTGTTTACTTAGCATCTGAATCCTCTCTTTGCTATTCTTTTAGACCCATCACTCTCATCCATTCTCTCTCTTTCTTTGGTGGTATTTGTTGACCTTTGTTTTTCAGTTTGGTAATTTGCATAATTTCTTTGTGTAACTTGCAATTCACTTATCTGTGTAGCTTTGTGCTGCATTACACATCATTAATAAGATGTTTGTGTTCATATGCATTACAATGCATTGTTTGTCTTTAGTATTTTTTGTCTTTACTGAAGTTGAGCCTCACCATAAGTGTTCTGTTTCCAGGAGTAATGCCTTTTCTTGCACAGATGCATGCAGAATGGTCAGTGGAGATCTACGAGCTCCACATAGGAGCATTGTTCTTTCTATATCCAGAGGATAAAAGACATTTTCAGAGTAGGAACTTCAATCTCCTCAATTTATGAATCTGAAAGTCTATGCCGGCCTACTCCGTCACACTTTTCTTTTTTTACAATATGGTGCTGGCCTTGAATATACCACACTTACTTCCTGTTGAGCCATTAATTGTCTCATAGGTGCTTTTGATATTCAGACCTAGAAAATGGTATGATTTGATTGATGTTACCTCATTTTATTGCTGACGAGCTGGCACTTAAAAATCCTATAGCTGTCCTGTAACTAACTTCTTTCATGAGATCTGCTTATACCTCATATTCAACTCTTGCCAAGCCTCCTTAGGATCTTATTTAAAAACCACAGATTGGCTTCATTAGCTAATTAATGTCCTTCATACTTCACTGTAAGTCCTTGATTTTCTCATCCCTTCCAAACATCGACAGAGATTCAGGTCAAGAAGATCTGTCTGACCAATAAAATCAGAAATGCAACCATTATACCTTACCAGTATCTCAAAAATTTTCTCTGTCAATAATGAGATTTTGGAATTTTAATCATACTTTGTTTTGCACTTATTCTTCCTGAACAGTAAACTGAATAAGTTTTTAATCACATTTTTTTGCAATTATTCTTGAAGAACAGTAAATGTCATTGCAGATTTTTTAGGATAATGCCCATAGCAAGCTTCTGAGGGTTTCATGCGTATGCAGTAAACCCCCTGAATTCACGGGGGATGCATACCACAACCCCCCACGAACAGTTATAGTCCGCAAGTAGTTAACACTCCCCCCTCTAAAAATGCTTATAACTGCCTATCTTGAAAGTTCAAATACCAGATGTATATCTTAACTAGTATCCTACATCAAATATACATTAAGTTATCATCCTATTACTGTATTAATCTTTGAAATGATATTATTAATATCGTTTCAGAGTCATCATAAACATTTTACCCTCAAAAATATATACGTATGTACTTCTAACCCTTCCAGGCAAAAACAGAGAGAGAGAGAGAGAGAGAGAGAGAGAGAGAGAGAGAGAGAGAGAGTATCTTTCTATCAACCATTACCCATCTCTCACATTTTGAGTATTCTTTGACAAGAGAGAGGGAGAGAGAGAGTTTATTTTTGCCTATCTTGAAAGTTCAGATAGAGAGAGAGAGAGAGAAACTGAGTTGCTTACATCAGTTAAACAATTAAAAATGTCAAAAATACAGTACAGTATATATTATATATATCATTCTGTCAATCACTCTCCATTTCTATCTATCTATCTATCTATCTATCTATCTATCTATCCATCCATCCATCCATCCTTCCATCCATCCATCTCTCATCTTTGGCATGAGAGAGAGAGAGAGAGACCACTGACTGGGCAATATATATTTGACCAAGAGTGGGCAACACTTTCTACCCAGGGGGTAATATGTTAAGATATTTGACATATTTGACAGGTTACACCCTTCCTCCCTCACCCCAAAGCTTTCGGACAAGACTGGGAAAAAGATGATGGAAAGATTTATTGAACTAAAATCTTACTAATTCACTATATATTTTCTTTAACCCTTAAGGGATGGGCTAAATACATGTCAAGCACACCCCCAGGCTGGGCAAACTTGAAGGTTGGCCAATTTAAGAAAAAAAAAAAACATCAGTGGAAAGAGGAAGATATGCAAATGCACATGGTTTAAGAAAAAAAAAAAATTTTTTTTTTCCTTTCTTCCATGGGAAGTTCAGAGTGACTATTTATAACCCTGTGTGGGGCCTCTTACAACACAGTCGTAAAAATATGCTAATTTTACCAAGTTATGCATGTTTTTTCTAATTATTTATTTATTTTGTAAAATTATAATTACGGCTCACACAGTATCATAACAGATAAAAAGTAAAAATTCTGATTATGTTTGTTGTAAAATATTTATGAGATTTACTGAGATGGGGAGATGCAGTAACTTTTGTGAGGTATACATGCTTTTCTCATATTTCTTTGCAAAATTACAGTTATAGCTGACATACTATCATAAAAGATAAGAACTAAAACCAACAGCAATCCCAGGGTATAGTTATGAGCAAATAAATAAAAAGACATCCTGGAGCTGCAAAGAGGGAGTACATCCTCCTATAGAATCTCAAGGCATACTGAGCGATATCTCTCCTGTGCCAAGGTAATGAGTTGCCATAAGTCGTTTATGGACCATTGAAGTGCTGTGAACCCCTTTCCTGCTAAATTCATTCAAGCAGTATGGCACGTAATATTAACCCTTAAACGCCGAAGCCCTATTTACAAAATCGTCTCCCGTATGCCGGCGGCGTTCGGGAGCTAGCGCTGAAGCGGAAAAAGAGTTCATTTTTGGCTCCTTTTTTTCTCATTGCCTGAAGTTTAGTATGCAACCATCAGAAATGAAAAAAAATATCATTATCATATACTGTATAAATATTGGAATATATGACAGCGAAAAAAAAAACTCGTATATAATTGTATACAAATCGCGCTGTAAACAAAACGGTTAAAGCTAATGACTTAATTTTTTTTAGTTGTATTGTACACTAAATTGCGATGATTTTGGTATATAACAGATTGTAAAACGATTAAAGCAACACAGAGAAAATATTATCACAAAATGATGCATGAATCGGTAACGCGCGGACATAAAAAAAAAGTTTTTTTTAAAAATTCACCATAAATCGAAATATTGTGCTAGAGACTTTCCAATTGTTTCAAAATGAAGGAAATTGATTGAATATTACTAGACTGTAAGTTTTTTTAGCTTACAATTGCATTTTTTACCATTTCGATCTAGTTAAAGTTGACGAAGGTTGATTTTTCTATTTATCGTTATTTATATGAAAGTATTTCAAAAATGGTAAAAGCTAAAAAGCATGATTTATTTTTTTGTTGTATTCTACATGAAATTGTACACATTTTGATGTATAACACTATATGTAACGAATAATATAAAATGGTGAAAAAATTACGACAAGGTGACTCAAGAAATGCTAGGATTTTTAGCAGAGTTTCGCTGGATGGAAGGAAAAAGTTTTTCAAAAATTCACCATAAATCGAAATATTGTGCCAGAGACTTTCCGTTTGTTGCAAAATGAAGGTAAAAGGATTGATTGTTACTAGAATGTAAGAATTTTGGCTTACGATTGCGTTTTTGAGCATTTCGATCGAGTTAAAGTTGACCGAAGGTTGATTTTTCTATTTATCATTATTTATATGAAAATATTTCAAAAATGGGTAAAAGCATGATTTATTTTTGTTGTATTCTACATGAAATTGCACACATTTTGATGTATAACACTTTATGTAACGAATAATATAAAACAGCGAAAAAATTACGACAATGTGACTCAAGAAATGCTAGGATTTTTTGTGGAGGGAAGGAAAAAGTTTTTTTCAAAAATTCACCATAAATCAAAATATTGTGCTGGAGACTTTCCGTTTGTTGCAGAATAAAGGTAAATGATTGATTGTTACTAGAATGTAAGAATTTTGGCTTACGATTGCATTTTTCGAGCATTTCGGTCGAGTCAAAATTGACCTAATGTTAAAATTTTGTCAGTTATCGTGATTTAAATGAAAATATTTCAAAACTGTTAAAAGCTAAAAGAATGATTTATTTTTGTTGTATTCTACATGAAATTGCGCACATTTTGATATATAACACTTTATGTAACAAACAATATATAAAATGGCGAAAAAATTATGACAAGGTGACTCAAGAAATGCCAGGATTTTCAGCGATGGAAAAAGTTTTTTTCAAAAATTTACGGATGCCCCTCAGGACACCCCGATGCTTCCTATGGGTCGTAAAAGGCACGGGATGTGGTCCTTGGTCGCCTTCGGTCACACGTGGGCGAACAACACGGCGCTGAGAAGCTGGGTCACTTTGGCTGCTGGGTTCTTCTCCAGCATCCCAGTCTAAAACTCGTCTCACACGCTCACTACCGACAGGCAGTATGCGCCTTTCACGGTCCTGACGGCTTTGAGACATCTCTGCAAACGTCCTGTTGCAGCACAAATACGCAAACACTCGCCAAAGTTCTGCAAAACATGGATGCGTCAAAAAATCGCTCTTGCACGGTCCGACGCTGATGCTGTCTGGTACGAGAAGGAGGGAATTCGCTTATAAACAAAACAACAGCTTGATCCGTGAACTCCCAGCATCCCTCAAGGCGTGTGATTTGAAACCTTCCACAAACTAGGCCTATAATTATTTTTCCGCGAATATTTAAAAAAAGCATTTTTAGTCGACGTATGGTACATCCACTTGACATCCAACAGACAATTTTCGTCGATGTATGGTACGTCCATTAGGCGTTTAAGGGTTAATACTCATCTGAGGATTCTCGTCCATCACCCAAAGCCTGTTATAGATACTAATATGAGGATTCCCGTCCATTAAGGGTTAATGAATTGATATTTTACTGTTTATATTAATATTAATATTTGAAAATTAGTAAATCATTTATTTATCATACAAAACACACATACATATTACAAAATCATAAAAATTCTCTCATCTGAGAGAGAGAGAGAGAGAGAGAGAGAGAGAGAGAGAGAGAGAGAGAGAGAGAGAGAGAGAGAAGGGGAAAAGAGAAAGAGAATTATTATTTTTATTATTTAATGTTATTATTTAATCTTATTAAACTTAATAGTTGAAAATTTGTACTGTAAATCATTATTTTATTATAAAATGTATATGTACATACAGTACAGTATTTAGTCATAAAAATAATGTGAAAATACAGAATTTTGCCCCACAAAAAAATACAGGGTGAGTTTTCCAGAGAACAATTTATAGATAAGTTCCACAGAAAGTTTTGCGAATCATTGAGTCCGCAAATTTTGAGAATGCGAATACGGGGGGTTTGCACTATGAGCCTTTCCATCTTATTAGTAAAACTACCTGATTGTTCACGAAATGAACAGATGACTTACATTTCCACACTGGCGATCAAGAGGATCTTGAACTATAGGGATTTCATGCTTTCCTCCTAGTTTTGCATGCCCCTGCACTTGCCCTTTCATACTGTATAGGAATCTCTGTGTAGCCAGCCACTTTTAAGAGTATTTGTAGAAAGATCACTGTTACACTGAATCTGTCACTGTATGGGAATAGTGGTTACTCCTCTAGCAAATTACTTGTTCCTTTTGTGGCCAGGGATATTTCAGTTGAGCCTTAAAAGGCTATGGGGAGAACCATAGCTAAGGTCTTACTGGATGACTGCAGAATACGCCAGTTTTGATATCCTATATCTCTTGTTTTTTAATGACCAAAGATAGTCTACACCTGCTTCTGTATTCTCTGGAACAGTACTGAAGAAAACCTATGGCAAACTGCTACCTTATATTTAGGAGAGCCAGTGACCTGGACCCTCACAGTCTTGAGCTACCAAAAAGAATATCTGAAGCAGAGCCAGTAGCAGATTAGCAGACGACTTTCCCTTGACTATCTTTGGTACAGGACCAACAGTTTGAAAGAATTTTCAGCTGTTTAACTGTATAGGATTATAGCTTTTACTGGTACTTGAAGAATATGTCTTCTCTGGGTTTTAATATTGCAAATAATTATTTTTATTTAAAATGGAAAGTAATTTTTAGTAGACATCCTTAATCATGTAACAAAAAGATTATAGGTATTCAAACATGTGTACCACACGCATTATACAAAAGGGTTTCAACTGCAGCTCAAAGTATTTTTATAGTGCAGTGCAGATGTGATTTACTCTTCATTTACAGTCATCGACTTCATTTAACTAACCTCTGCTACATCATTATCTTACAGGTAGAAGATTCGTGTGAACAGTTAGCTATGGTTGCTGCATTTACTGTCTCGTCATATGCCACAACTTCAGTAAGAACAACTAAGCCTTTTAATCCACTTCTTGGGGAAACTTATGAGTGTGATCGCCTGGAGGATTGTGGCTGGAGAGCGATTAGTGAGCAGGTTTGTACATTAAAAAATTTTGTATTTACGTTTGTTTTTCATTTTATAGTTACATTTTCTCTAATTAATGGCATTTGTTTGAAAAATAAGATTTTTTTATTTAAATATTTACATTTGGTGTGGAAATTATAAAATATAATATGTTGTGTGTGAATGGCTGATGTAACCTGGCAGTATCGGTTTTGCTACGGCTTTTAACATGGCAGTAGTTTTGTGTGAATTTTCTGATCAGTAACATTTAGAGGAAACATTATCAGCAGCAATGTTGTAATACTATAGAAGATACCTCATTATTTAAATTCTTTATTCTCATAGATTATGGCTGAAGTTCTTTTAACCCTTTCGCGTGTGACTTGTATAAACAATTACTTCGTTGGGAAGTGGAAGTGACTTGAGCAGTAAGCATAAAAATGTTTATACCTTTTTTTGTTCAAAGACACATAGCTCTGTCCAACAATTTTCAAGGTACACTGCTTAATTTTGTTTCATTTTGCAGCCAAATAGTTATTCTATATACAGTAAAACCCCCATATTCATGAGGGATGAATACTTAAAACCCCTCTAAAAATGCTTAGAACTGCCTATTTTGATAGTTTAAACACAAAAAAAACTGAAAATGCTTATACCTGAGTAGTTTAATAGTTTTATCACAAAAAGTGCATTTAGTCATGAAAATGATATGAAAATGCAGTAATTAGTGAAAATTTCTCAGTGAAAAATACCTGAATGGGCGAATTTCCGCGAATAATGGGTATATACGTTCTACAGAGAAATCTGTGAATACGTGAGTCCGCGAATGGTGAAACCATGAATACAGGGTTTTACTGTACAGCAGTGGCATAAAAAAATCCCCCCAAAATAATTTTATGTAAGTTGAATAATGAGTAGCAAATACGAGATACAAGAAAATTTTGCACTTTTCCCACCAAAAAAATTTATCATAAAAAAAATATTTGATAAAGTCTTCGTTGTTTATCCACTGCATACCCAGGTACATTACCTAGTAATTGCAAGGCAAAAAGTAATTGTAGCAAGGAAAATGTGAAAAAATAAATGACAAAGTAGCGTCACGCTCTCCATAAGAAAAGTACTTGTCACTCTTGCGATACACACAAAAAATGTTTATATCGTACCTTTTTTTGTTCAAAGACGCGTAACTCCGACAGTTTTCAAGGTAGACTGCTTAATTTTGTTTCATTTTTTCAGGTAAATGATTGCTCTATATAATGGCATAAAAAATGCTCCTAAAACAACTTTATGTAGGTGAAATAATGAGTAGAAACTATGAGATATGTGAAAATTTTTCATTTTCCCCAAAAAATAATTTGGCCAAAAATATTTGCGATAAAGTCATTCTTGGAAATCCATAGTATACCCAAATAAATTACCTAGTTCTCGAAATGAAAAAAGTTGTAATTATAGCATGGAAAATATGAAAAAAATAATTGACAAAGTAGTGTCGCATATTCTGTAAGAAAAGTGCCAGTGACCCACGCAATATGCACAGAAAACTTCTTATACCTTTTTTTGTTCAGATTTGTAGCTCCAACAATTTTCAAGGTGGATTGCTCAATTTTGTTTCAGTTTGCAGCTGAATGATTGCTGTATACATTAGTGTAAAGAAGGCCCCCCTATATAATTTTATGTAGGTGGAATGATGAGTAGAAGTTACAAGATACAAGGAAACTGCACTCTCCCCCGAAAAAAGAATAATTTCTAAAAAAACTATTTGCAATAAAGATAAGTTACCTAGATAAATAGTCTGATCCATCTGGCCAGCCCTAGGAGAGCTGTTAATTAGTCAGTGGTCTGGTAAAACTAAGGTATACTTTTTTTATGCAGTTTTTGCAGTTGAAAAGTTGTAATTTTTCCAAAGAAAACATGAAAAAATGAATGACAAGGTAACCACTTTTTCCATAAAATAAGTAGCACACTCTCTCTCTCTCTCTCTCTCTCTCTCTCTCTCTCTCTCTCTCTCTCTCTCTCTCTCTCTCTCTCTCTCTCTCTCTCTCTCTCTCTCTCTCTCTCTCTCTCTGAAATAAGATAAATGATGTAATTATAGAATAAAAATAAAAAAATTCAAAATTATACAAAGCAAAAGAACATACAAGTTACATGTGCATAAAAGAATTCTCTCTCTCTCTCTCTCTCTCTCTCTCTCTCTCTCTCTCTCTCTCTCTCTCTCTCTCTCTCTCTCTCTCTCTCTCTCTCACAGAAAAAGATAAGTAATTGAATTATAGAGTGTAAAGCTAAAGCCATACAAAACAAATAATCGTGACTGTTACATATGTATGAAAAATATTCTCTCTCTCTCTCTCTCTCTCTCTCTTCTCTTTTTTGCAGGAAAAACTATATGAAACAAATAAACATACATGTTACAAATGTATAAAAGATATCTGAAAAATCTTGATTGTTGGGTTGTGCAACCTTTTTATTTTTGAAGTTTGCATACATCATCAATAAGTGGAAGACTGAAATTTGAGTGATGTTTATATCAGTCATTGGTAAGTGAAAGGGTTAAGATGCTTTTAGCCACTAGAGCTGTTTGCATAAAGGTCTGCTACAGAATTAAAGTTATTTTGTAATTTGTATTCATTAAAATAAAATATCTTTAGACAAATGTGTCCAGTTTCATGGTAATAGCAAGACATTCTATGCTTATATGAATTTTGTTAGCCAGTTTTTAATAAACTCATTTAATGTTGTTTTATTGTATTTTATTTACTGTGAAAGTAAATTTAGTCCCTGAAGTCTTTAGAAAGAATAAAACTCCCTTATGTTGTAATTCTACTACTGTATTTTATTGCTGCATGTCAGGTGTGCATTAAGATCTGAAATAAGAATATTGGTGCATACATATGGAGATTTATAGATCCATGTCAATTAACCCTTAAACGCCTATTGGACGTATCATACGTCGACTAAAATTGTCTGTTGGGTGCCGAGTGGACGTACCGTACGTCGACTACAAAATATTTCAACCTTCGGTCAACTTTGACTCGACCGAAATGGTCGAAAAATGCAATCTTAAGCTAAAACTCTTACATTCTAGTAATATTCAATCATGTACCTTCATTTTGCAACAAATTGGAAGTCTCTAGCACAATATTTCGATTTATGGTGAATTTTTGAAAAAACTTTTTCTTATGCATGGCGGTAACTCAGCCGAAAATTTCATAAATTCTTTCGTCATTTTGTCGTAATTTTTGCACTGTTCTATATTAGCTGTTACATAAAGTTTTATATATGAAAATGTGCACAATTTCATGTACAGTACAGCAAAATACAACCCATGGTTGTAGCTTTTATCAGTTTGGAAATATTTTCATATAAACCACGATAACTGCCAAAATTTCAACCTTGGTCAACTTTGACTCGACCGAAATGGTCAAAAATGCAATTTTAAGCTAAAACTCTTACGATCTAGTAATATTCAATCATTTACCTTCATTTTTTGCAACCAATTGGAAGTCTCTAACATAATATTTCGATTTATGGTGAATTTTTTGAAAAAACTTTTTCTTACGTCCGTGCCAGAAATTCTTTAAATCACGTTGTCGTAATGTTTGCACTGTTTTATATTAGTTGTTACATAAAGTTTTATATATGGAAATGTGCGCAATTTCATGTAGAATACAACAGAAAATAACTCATGGTTGTAGCTTTTATCAGTTTTGAAATATTTTCATATAAATCACGATAACTGCCAAAACTTCAACCTTCAGTCAACTTTAACTCAACCCAAATGGTAAAAAAACGCAATTATAAGCTAAAACTCTTACATTCTAATAATATTCAATCATGTACCTTCATTTTGCAACAAACTGGAAGTCTCTAGCACAATATTTCGATTTATGGTGAATTTCTGAAAAAAATTTTTTCCTTACGTCTCGTAACTCGGCCGAACATCTCGAAATTCTTTTCGTCATGTTGCGTAATGTTTGCATCGTTTTACATTAGTCGTTACATAAACTTTTATATATGAAAACATTTCATGTAGAATACAACAGAAAATAGCTCATGGTTGTAGCTTTTATCAGTTTTGAAATATTTTCACATAAATGATAACTGTCGGTCAATTTTTGCATCGCTAAAACTCTTACATTCTAGTAATATTCAATCGTTTAACTTCATTTTGCAATAAATTGGAAGTCTCTAGCACAATATTTCGATTTATGGAGAATTTTTAAAAACATTTTCCTTACGTCTGTGCCGTAGAATTCGGCCGAATGTCTCAGAAATTTTTCGTCTCATTGTCGTAATATTTTCTTTATATTAGTCGTTACATAAAGTTTTATATATGAAAATGTGTGCAATTTCATGTACAATACAACTAAAAATAACTCATGGTTGTAGCTTTTATCAGTTTTGAAATATTTCCATATAAATCACGATAAATAGAAAAATTCAACTTTCGGTCAACTTTATCTCGACCGAAATGGTCGAAAACTGCAATTGTAAGCTAAAACACTTACAGTCTAGTAATATTCAATCAATTAGCTTCATTTTTCAACAAACAGGAAGTCTCTAGCACAATATTTCGATTTATGGTGAATTTTTGAAAAAACATTTTTTACGTCCTCGCGTTTAATTCATGCATCATTTTGTGATAATATTTTCTCTGTGTTGCTTTGATCGTTTTACAATTTGTTATATACCAAAATCATCGCAATTTAGTGTACAATACAAGTAAAAAAATTAACTCATTAGCTTTAACCGTTTTGCTTACAGCGCGATTTGTATACAGTTATATACGAGTTTTTTTTCGCTGTCATATATTGCAATATTTATATATGATAATGATATTTTTTCATTTCTGATGGTTGCATACTAAACTTCAGGCAATGACAAAAAAATGAGCCAAAAATGAACTCTTAATCTTAAAAACTAAAGCGTGCTGTGATTTTTTAAAAAAACTTTTTTCCACAAAGCGCTAACTCACGGACGCCGCTGGCATATTGGAGACGTTTTTGTAAATAGGGCTTGGCGTTAAAGGGTTAAGATCTTTTATTTAGAAGGGATAAAAGTGAATGGCATAGTCAACTTTGTTGTTAAGTTGAGGAAAAGTCCAAACCGCTAACCTTGGTACAAGAAATTATTTTTTGGATGGTTGTTTATTTAGTTTTTCAGAGAAAATAATGAACTTTTTTGTAAGAAAAGGCATATTTTTAAAATGCCATTTTGAAAGACCTGTTAGGTAGGTTGAGATACCATAACTTTGGAGCAGTCAAGGTGTATGTTGATGACAGGCTTTTTGTAAATGCCTTTCATTACAGTAATTGTTTTAGAATAAGATTTTGAGTAAAATATTGTCTACAGCCATCATGAAATATTTCTACTTTAGTGTCTTTCCATTTACTGACACTTAAATTGTTTTTTTATTGGTCAGATCCCAATAAGGTTTTTAGGTTTAAGCTCATTTTCAGATAGTGCGGCAATATGATTACGTCTAAAATAACTAGGCATAACAAACTACTTCTAGGAATGAATTTTGCAGGCTGAGAACACCTTTGGTACTTTTAATGAAACCTCATTTTAAACCAAGTTCTTTACAGACCCATTATTCATTATTAGCCTTATTCCTTATAGAATGAACCCGTTTACACCCACCACAAGAACTGAAATCAAAAAGATTCTACCTGGTGTGCCCATACCATAGTCCACTTTTCACCTGCAACATCTCTTTCTTTTGTGCCAGCCCCATCTAGAAGACTGAGGGAATGGAGGCAGGAACTAAGGATTATGATAAACTTTTAGTTTTAAAAACGTAGTTTGCTATTCAAAGCCTATGATTCACAGTTAGCCTGAATCACAGTTCAGGAGGAAGAACATAGTAGAGAATCCTCTGAAAGGAATAGAAGTCTTAGGTGGAAGAAGTCCAGCTGCCATATTCGGTGGACAATGGAGCAAAAACCACCTCCGAAATCCACAAAGCGTCTTTAAGTAATGAATACAACAGAAGACACATCTCCAGATAGAAGAGACATCAAGCGCCAGAACACACTTAAGAAAAAAAATAAACACAGCAAAGAAGAGGAGGGCCTAGGAAGTTAAAATATAAAAATAGGAAAGAGTATGAATAAGAGAACAGTGCAAGGTAGCCTTTACTATTAAAAGAATATCCATTACAAACCTGTCATTCAGTATCATAAGTAAAGTTATGAAAAATGTTAATAAAATGAAGAAATGAGACATTACTGAATATTGGAGAAGGGATAAGCATGGACAAAAGTTTCTCTCTACAAACGAAGTCATGATGCAAAATGAATCAAATGAGATTGTATGATTATCAAAAGAGAAATAATGCATTTTTACAGGGATGTATCACCAATGTGACAAGACAGTGCCAACCAGAGCAAAGAGGATTGACAAGGAACAAGGTCACCCAACCATTAAACTAATTAAGGGGAGGTCAAAAAGACAAGATTGCATGTGTGAACTCCTCAGTAGAAAGATGATTGTGACATAATAAAGAAATGGATAAAAAGTACCAAAACTGGGAAAGAATTTGGTGTAGAGTGCAGGCTGGGCATGTATGGCAGAACATTGTTTTCAATTCTTCAAGACAATGTCAATGGGTCCTTTTCATATGGAATAAGGCTAATGGTTGATTAACAGGTTTTTGTACAAAAAATAGTTGTGAGAAGAAAATTAATGGTAGTAGTATTGACCCCCTATTATTATTATTATTATTATTATTATTATTATTATTATTATTATTATTATTATTATTATTATTACAGGCAGCCCCAGTTAACGGCTGGGGTTCCATTCCAAGCTGAGCGCTGGTATCTGAAAATCACCAGTAACTGAAATCGCCTATAATTATGCTAATAAATGGCGTTTACGACGTCGTAAGCGCCAATAAACCACTTATTGGTTCCATTAGCTGCTTATCAGTGTCGATAAACCGCTTGCCAACGCCGATAAACCACTTGCCAACACTGATAAACCCCTTGCCATTGTCGATAAACCATTTACTGTCACCGAAAATCACTTACTGTCGCCACAAATCGCATTAACAACATCATTAACAAAGCGCCGTAAAACCGAAACGCCAATAACCGACGCCGCCAATAACCAGGGGTTGCCTGTATTATTATTATTATTATTATTATTATTATTATTATTATTATTATTATTATTATTATTATTATTATTATTATAGATTAAGTCTGTCAGGTGAGCCCTAGGCTCTCTTGATAAATTTTTCTTCAATAATTGTAGAAAATTTCAGCAAGTTCAAGCTGAATTTTGAGAGTCAGGTAGAAGTCCAAAGGGGACAGATGAAAAGTAAAAAGCAGAAAGCAAAATATCCGAGCTGAAGGACTATTGCAAAGTACCCTTAGCATCATCTGTACTACAACACACAAAGAATAAATAGTTGAGGGGATTTTTAGTAATAGTCATTTTAACTCTTACCTCTGAAGGCAATATCTGTTTCCTTATTCTAAATGTGGGTTTCATTATTGAACCCTGCCACCTACTGTTCAACACTGCATCCAATTTTGTGTTTATAGTAGCACATTAAACAGTTGTCAGTAATATTTGAAGGGCAAAATATGCATCAGCAATGAAGACTGACAAATTTTCTTGTGTAAAAAAGTTATGAGAATAAATGAAACTATTTCATCTAACATAATTACAGTTAGGGGGTTATGTTGCACAGTGTAGCACGTGGGGTTGGGGATGAGGAAAAAAGTCTGAACCTCAGCTGCAGTCATTCAGCTTTCCTGCCTTTTGTCATTCATCTTCTGTCAAGTAATTCACCACTGTCGGTAATCAGCAAAATTCCAAAAATAATCCAGAAAATACTGGTGAAAGGTGGCCTATACATTATAATTTAGATATCTTGTAATTTACATACAGTACTTTACTGTTCTGAGGACATTGGTTGAGCCCTTTTATAGATTTACAAAATGGCTGTCTGCAGTAGTATTTATTCTTTTAAGCTTATAATCAACTATAATTGATGATATTTGTCACTACAGCCTGTATATTTGACTATTCAAATAATACTGATATCTATTAACTATGCAGTTGATGTTATAGTGTACATGAAATTGGATACATTGGTCAGTATGTTGTCAGAGCACAATGCTGAAAATTTCAGACTCTTTGTAGTTTTTATGCTGTTTTATTGCTGATGACATTGTTTGAATAAAGTAATGTGTCTTATAAGACCACTGAGTTACATGTCTAGAAGTATGTACTGTATTATAAGAAAAGTGACAATCTAAGAAAATCAAAGTGGAAAGGGACAGAAGGAAGCAGATGAAAAGTAAATGCAAAAGGCAGTGCAATTTGGGTGCAAAGTTGCTGTTGTAAGCAGATTTGATATAATGAAAGCTGTGTGACAGTGTAAATGCTGTTTTGTTACTGTCCTTCCATTACATGAGTGTCATAAAGGTTTTTCTCCTCAAAGAGCAGTTTTAGCCAATGATGTTTTGATTATCAATTCAGGATAATAACAAACAATGGTTAAGATTATTTTATTAAAATACATGTATACAAAGAAAACAACAGTAATTCAAAATAAATATGTGATTTAACAAATAATATATACATATCTTTTTAAAACAATGTGAGAAATTTAAATGTTTAATAGGGCAGTGACAAGTACTGGCTATTAGTATGCACTTGATAGAGTAATAAGTGTAGCTGAGGGTTCCTTCCCTTCACACAATCCCCTTAGTTGGCAGGTGTTGTATTGCAGTTGTGTGTATTTTCATAGCAACTCTGATGCAAACCCTATGAGAGTTGAGTATTAAGACTCTGTGGTCTGGTTAGACTATGAAATAGTGGTATGGGTTCAGGATTGTGTGCAGCCAAATTGTTTTTATATCAATTGATGAGTTAATTACTAATAGTGTAGCTTACAGCAGTGTTTATTATACTGTATAGGATTGCTATTGTCACTGGTGTCATGGAATTGTTTTTGTATGTTGCCATAATTTTTTTTATATGCATTATTAAGAAAAGTTATCTTGTAGTGTGCAGTATTAAGCTCAGGTTATGAGAGCTACTAGAATACCTGAAGAATTCTGTTGTTAGATATTAGAATATTCAGCCATTTGACAACAGAAAGAAATTTATTCATACGATAAGTATTTGCTCAAAAGAAAGGTCCTAATAAGTAATTTTTTAGGAAAATGCTCAATTCTGAAAGTGATAATTTACGAATGAAAGGCTTACTTTCCTTGAGTGTCTGCAGCTTAAAAGCTTTTTTTTTTTTTATAGATCAGAAAACAAATACTTGTAGTAACATTTAAGATAATTATATAACATTGATATATAAATAACAGTAAAAATTTTATCAGTGTAAACTCTGGAGAATGCTAAGTTTAAAGTTTTTCGTTGTGTCCCAAATTCTCCTTGAGGTTTTTCCAAGCTCTGTTGATGTGACCAAGTGTCGTTGTATCATCTTGGACCTGTCCAGAGAAGAAAGATGAGTTTTGAAATCAGTAATTCCAATTAGAAAATAGTACTTCACCTATAAACTTCAGTTTAACTAAAGGGAGAGTTTTAATGAAACGAAGCTTGGCTACTGGGTCTAAGATATTTACAAGCATGGTTAGTAACAAGGATCGTAAATTATTTTGTACCTGAGGTATTGAACTTGGAAGTGCTTGCTTCTCTTTCAAGATGATGGGGTTGCTACGAGGTATTCTGATGTGACTTGAGGCTTGTGAATTTTGCCCAGGTAGCCATGAATTTGTATGCTTGTCATCAGCTTCAGTTTCATAATGAAGATTTGAGCTAGTGTCATATCTGTCTTGTGCTTTGTCAACTTTTGCAGATTCCCAGTTGTACATATCAAACATTTCAGGATGGTCTTGTAAGTCAACATCATGAATAGGTGGACGCCATTCGTAACTCATTTTTGAGCTGCTTCCACTTAGCTCATGGTCAGTCTGTTTGAAGTTTGAGGGATTAGATGAGTGGCTTATTGGTACTGTGGTTGTTGGCAAAGTTGTAGTAGTCTGTCTGTACCAGGGTTGTCTTGTTGTAGGGGTTGTCCTTTGAGATGGAGTTATTGTTGTAGATGATCTCAGTCTTTGCTTACTGCTTCTGTATGAAGTGTGATGAAGAGAAGGGCTAGTGATTTGTGTTGGTGTAGTGGTAGGCAATGGAGAATTTGTGCTTAGATGGTGGGTAGGTAAAGTTGTAGGTTCTGTAGTACGAGTTTCATTTTTATCATTTCTTTTACCGACCATGAAATCTCTCAGACGCTGCAAAGAATTGTATCTTGTTTGTCTTCCTGCTAGGAATGGTCTAGTAGTTGATGTAGTGGTGCTAATTAAAGTTTTTTCTTGGTCAGACTTATTGTTTTGAGAAAGACTGCTTGCATATTTTGTTTGTTGTAAATCTATGCTTAATGCTTGAGGTTTCAGCTCTGTTGCTTCTACTATAGACTCCTTTTCTTCTGCAGGATTTAAATTAGTGGTATATTGATTGTCTGCCATTTTGATCACAGTTGTTGGTGTTAATAAAGTTGAAAGTGCCTCCATTTCTGGTGCTGGTTTTTCAGTTTTGTGTGCTTGCGATATTTTTCTTGGAGGAGAATTATATGTTATCTTGAACTTATTTGTGTGATTTTGTGAATGTTTTGTAAGATTTTGGCCATCATTGTCTATTGTTAGAGCAAAGTCCACTTTAGGTAGCATAGTCATTGTTCTGTGGTTTAAATTTCCTGGCATCAGAACTTGCTTTGTTGTCCCTACTGATGAGGGTGTTGGATTATTCCTCCATAAGAACATAGGTGGAGAACTTGTAGGGATGGTTGTTATTTCTTGTGTTGCTGCATGCCTGTAACCTGCGGTTGTAGTAGGTAGGGTTGTTATTTTTGTGTTGCTGCATGCTCATAGCCTGGGGTTGTAGTCTTTGGACTTGATTGCATTGTCTTGAAGTACTTGGCTGTTGGAAATACTTCTCCTTCTTTTGGCATTGGAGTGGCTTCAATAATTGTAATCCTTGACGATGCTTCAGACATAAAGTCTTTTGTTTTCGATCTTCCTTGGTTGTCAGAAAGTTGATGAGGTAAATTCTCATCTGGGTTTGAGTCTCTCCAGCTTATGGTTACAAAATTACTTTTATGAGGAGTACTTATTGTTGTGACAGAAGAATCAATCCTCAAGTTAGAGTTGTGAATGTTAGAGGTCTGTGGTTGTTGCAAGATTGGATTTGAATATTTTGTTTCAGAATTTTTGTTTAAATGATAGGTGGAAGGTTTTAACACTGGAGGGAAATGATGTGATAGAGGGTTGTTATTAGGAGCGTTTGGTGTAGATGCTTGATTTTGTGGGGTGGGTAAAGGTGTTGCAATTGAGCTAAAGATTTGACTTACTGGCTTGTTTTCTGAAAGTGCCCCAAAAGGTATGTGGCTAGAGGTAAGTCTTGAGTAGAATGGGCTGTTGGTAGTGACACTTGCAATAGTTCTTGAAAATGGGGTAGTAGGTTTTGAAAAGTGTGTCATTGGTAGTTGAAATTTAGGTTTCATTTGTTTCAAATTGAAAGGTAAGTTTTGGTTGCTTGAAGTTGTATTCCAAGAATTTTTGGTTGTTGTATCAGGGATAGATTGTGAATCAACATTAGTTTGGTTTTCTTTATCTGCTAATGTTGAAGTTGGTGTTGTGCGATCCTGAAATACAGTTACAATTGCCTTTTCTTCGGATGGGGCAAATTCCATGTCTCCTGTCAGCTCTAAGTTTTCTGCCCCTTTTGTATTAGGTGATTGCACTTTTTCATCAAACTGTTTACTATTTTTATGAAAAGAGGTGTCAATGACATCATCAATAGTGAATTTTATCAAAGAGGGTCCTAAGCTTTCATTGTATGGTTCAGTTTGGGAAAAATGCTTCCTTGCGGGATTAGTTTGCGGATTTACAACAGAATCCCCTTTCAGTTGCTGTTCTTCATTGTTAGAAGACACTATGAATATTGGATCATCTAAGTATTTCTCTGTTGTGGTTTGCAAATGATGTGATGTATGAGTCACTGTTGCTGCAACAGTGTCACTTTGGCTTATTTGATGAATTTTAGGTGATTGGCTTAATGCTGCTGACAATTTATACTGAGGGGCTGTCGTTGTATGTGTTTGATAATTTAATGTGTTTTGTATAGAAGGCAGGTTGGGTTTGTTATGGTGAATGGCTGCAGAGAGTTGAGGTTTAAATGTAAAACCATTTCCTTTGTTTTTATTGCTACTACCAACATTTCTTAAGGGTCTGGTATTCACATCTGTTGTAAGTGGATGTAAAGGAAACTCATGGGCATCAGAACTGAACTTTAGGTTAGGCCAGTTGGTACCTTTGTTGTCAGTATCATCCTCCCTCTGATTGTCTGTCTTTGACGTAAGAGAAGGGAACCAAGAAAAAATACCATTGGTATTTGTGTTTGGGGTCTCACGGCTCCTGAACATGTTGAATGGGTTAAGAAACCGCATTCTAGGTAGAGTGGGCAGACGGAAAGGACGCAGTGTTGGAGGTTGGTTAAGGAATGAAAATCCGGGTTGGGAAGTTGGGGAAGGCTCTGTGGGAGCATGGGTAGTAGTAGCAGTAGTCCTTAAGTTTGGCCAAGGAATAAATGGAGGGTTTGTCGATGGTGCTGGGTTAGGTAATGCTGGAGGGTTAAAAAATGATAATGGTTCATCTTGTATTGTGTTTGGAAAAGGAGGTAAATCATCATTCTGTGCAAAAATGGGTGACTCAAACTGGACCTCACCCTGTGTATTTTGATTGTTAATTATATTGTTTTGCTGTATTAGGTCAGCTGGGGGTAAAAAAAACCCATGAGCCTCACCTTCAGGTTGCTGCTGAAATAACAGGTTGGGGTTGGTGTCATCGACTGTTGTTTCAGGTTCTAATTGTACTATTGTTTCAGGCTCAAATTGTTCTGAATTAAATGATTCTTGAAAGCCCTCAACTTCATTTTCTTGTTGGTGTTGCCCTTCTAAGACAATGTCATCCCCTTTAGGAGGTCCAAAGTCATGAAACTGTGAGGATAAGATTGGTGGAGGTTGCATTTCTGTAGGAAGATTTTGAGGTGATGGGAGTTGCCTTGTAAACTGTAGTCTGTTAGGAAGATTATTACGAGGCTCTCTGCCTAACTGAAATATATTACGAAAGGGTCTCATGATATTACGAAATGTATTACCTCCTTGTCGCTCTTCTGCAGATTTGTGTGGAGTATTGGTTTGATAGGTGTCAGATGTATGATGGTTGATAATTTTGGATTGATAAGGGGCATCTGGTTTTGAGATTGAATGCAAGCTTGTTGCTTCATGAAAATATGGGGATATATCAATTGATATTGAATCAACTGGTAGGAGAATTGGCTTTTTACCACGTTTTGGTGCATGTAAAGGGGGTCTTTTGATACCAGCTGGCCCTGGAACATGACGTTCAGTTATGTGTGACTCTTGTGTCTCTATATGGCCATAATCAGGTAAAATTTGTTGAGATGCTGTTGAATCATCTCTTTCTCTGCTTTGATTGTGCAAAAAGTGGTTTTCCGTAGTATATTTATAAGGATTTGGTGGTGCACTATCATCATATGGGTATCCCCATTCTTTAAGGTCATGTTGAACTGCTGCATGAAGCCATGGTTGGCTGTAGACTCCCTTACCAGCCTCAGGTTTATTGTCACTTAGAGTATGTAGCCCCTTGTTTAATGGATAATTTTCCAGACTTGATATTGCCTTTGCTCCTTCATTTTGTGTGTTGTCCTCTCTGTAAAGAGGGTTATTGAAGGTTGTTCGTACTGGAGGCACTGGTAAACTACTGATTTTATTGGGCATTGGTTGGGGAGGTGAGTAGGTAGATTGTTTGTTTGGTGAAACTGTTGTGTCAGTATGAAAGAAAATCTTTCCAGTATTATTTTTCAGTTGAGGAGAAGCTTGGAATGGTCGTGTACTGGTTGTATCTATAAAGTCAGGCCACTTGGTAGGTTTGATGGTGTTGTTTGTATTGTTAGATTGACCTTGATTTGAGGTTAAAACATGTACTGATTGCAAGGGAGAGCTTGGTGCATTTGCAAGGTCAGGCCATAGTAGTGCATTTTTAGTTGCCATAGAGGTTGTAGACAACTGTGAGCTAGTTGCCTGGTTGAATTTTGCATCATAAATTGGGCTCTTCTCCATCACAGGCTGAGTGAGTTGCTTGATGTCTTCTTTTGCAGTGTCTTTAAGTTTATCGTCCTGTCCAGTATGTGGCCAGGTAATAAATGTGGGTATTTTAGGACTTTCATCATTATTGCTATTTATTAGTGGGACATGTAAGGTTTGGCGATTTTGTTGTCTCTGATTGTTGATGTTAATCCTTTGATGGTCATACCTACGCTTTTGGTTTGGGAGAAATACATTTAAAGGGTTGAATAACTCTGGAGGGAATAAATCACCCATAGAAAGTTTGTTTAGGGAAACTTGTGTTTCTGTTGTTTGTAAGTTATTATGCAATCGCAATCCTGTATGAGATGGAGTCTTAGTAAAAGTTTGTTGAGGTGGTTGTGTCGCTGTGCTCTCAAGAGCTTCTACTATAGCTGTCCAGTGCTTTTCTTTTACAGGGCGAGAGTCTGGTACCCATTTAGGAAAATTAAGAGGAGGAAGTGCATTTGATGTATTTCTGTGATCCCCTGGCCCTGCCCATCCAACCAGATCTCTGCCAGATTTAAGAGGTGGTACCTCCAAAGCACGATCATGTTCATCAAACTGGTTTGGTGGTAAAACAATAGTGGGGTTTTGCAGGTCAAAGGTGGTTATTGATGGATCAAGCATCACTGCATCTTCATCAGTGCTTGATTTGTATTTTAAACCCTCCCCTGTTCTGATGAGGGTTGCCCATATTAGCAGCAGTAGTAGTAGTTGTTTCTGCTTCCACATCTGAAATAAAATTTCATATTAGTATTATATACGAATGATAATCCAAATTAATTATGGGAAATTGAGGTTACTATTAGAGATTAATGACTGAAAGGCGAGAATACATTTCAGAATCTGCCATTGTTCAGATAATAGGAAGTTCTTCATAAAATAATTTAATTTCCAAATCTTATATTGGTAAAATCAGAAAACCAACAGACTTGATCAGTCTATTTCAAGATGAATACAGTCATCTTATTAGTCTAAATTCGTAAATTCGTGCTTTCAGAAAATAAGGGTTAAAAGGTGTTAAATGATCTACACTAAGTATGAGTCGTGTGGGTACTTCCATGAAGAGAGGTTGTATTTAGAAACCACAGTGACATCACTCAGAACTGAATACTGTTATAAAATAGCAGAAAACCATTATTTTTTGGTGTTTGAGCAGAGAGAAGTGGATGGTTTGGAAAATTAAGATTGACACTTGTGGGATAGATTGTTGTAATTTGAAGAAATTGTTAGGCCATAGAAGAGGAGAAATGATGCCTGAATGGTTTTAGTAAATTGTGAAAGAGTTAGGTCATCATTATATTGAAATGATTAATGGAAGGGGAAAGTGTTATGCCATTATATGAGTAACGTGGGATTTCAAGTTGAAGAGGTTATTTGGAGGAAACTTCAACTTGACTAATGATAAGAGCTGTGAAATGGGAGCTAAAATTAGCCTTTTTAGCAGGTAAGAATGGTGGGCAGTGCATATGGATTCAGTCCTTGAAATAAAACAGTATATTCAACTTCAAGAAAAGAATACATGACCATCTTATCATTTGGGGGTCATGGATGTTAGAAAAAATTAAAACCCCCTCCCAAAAAATAATGAAACCGTAATCACATGTTATCAGAAAATAAAGAAAATAGTTCATGATGTATGTTATGAAAGGAGTATTAGTGGTTGAACCTGGGAGGAATTAAATAAAGCTTATAATGAGAGGAATAAAGACAATCATCTTTGATGCAGAACCAGTAATTCAGAAGATAAAGGTTGGTAGGTAGTAGGATGAAAACAGGTAAAAGTGCTGTCATGTATAGTAAAACACTTGGTTTTGTCTTTAAAATTGATAGCAACATAGATAAGAACTTCATGAAGTCAATTTTAAAAGACAGCCCTAAAAATATCTAACCAAGGCAAAAATTAAAATATTAAAGGCTGATAATGTAACTTATTGAATACAAAAAATGCAAATTTTGTATAGTTTTGAAAGTTTAGACCAAGACTTGAAATAAAATAAGGACAAAGTTAGTTGTTAGTAAAACAAATTATTGCAAGTGGAAAGAAAAGCAGTTAGAAAGCAGAGAAGCTCTATGCAAAAATTTAAAATTTTAAAAATTTAGAAGGAAGTTAGCAAATGACAGAGTTGTTAGAAGTCCAAGAGGGGAAGATGATATATGGAGTGCTGTAGTTGTAAAAAAAAGATAGATTTTGATCTAACAGTAAGGAACAGGTGTTAAAGTTTCGTACTGGTAAAAAGTCATAAGAGCCTAATACCCTCAACATCAGTGTAGGTGGTTGATCTCAGGTGTGAGTTGTAATGCAGATCATTGGTAAGCAGATAGTAAACACTCACATTAAGAAACACAGTTAAGGAATTTAACGCAACCAAATAACTATGATTTGGTGAAAACTGCACATCATTGCAGGGTTATAGATGAATCATTCTACTTATGACAGACAATTTTTGAAATGGAAGATATGAAATATATTTCTGCATTAAGTATGAAAGGGTCAGGAACAAACTCTATTAGTTAGTTTTTTTTAAGAGAGGAGGATTGAACACGGTAGAGGCTTTGATACTGACCAGGTTATTGAGGAAAGTGAATAGAGTAAGAATCAGGTTGGTGTTGAATTATGGGCCATGAATGGAACAATTGCTATAAATTGGCCCTCTCTTTAAAATTAGTCTACAGTAATTAAAGGTTTATGCAACATAGTTTTGATAACCTTATTGTGTAAGGATTCAGTTGTCTTATTTGATTCTGTATAGGTAGAATTTCTTGGTTTATTCTACAACAGTAGACAATTTCCATGAAATTTAATTCTGATTGTGGTAACTAATACATTACAGCAGTTGGACTGTGGTGACAAAAGAAAATTGGTGTTGTCGTACAATGCGCTAAATGAAGAAACTTATTATTTTAAGAAGTCAGTCCAGATGCATTTTAGTCAAACTTATCTGTGTACAGTATAGGTTTTTTTTTTTTTTTTTTTTATTTTTTTTCTAACACACTTTTTGTTGGTTTAGTGAGTTGAGGGTAAATGACTACATCATAAAAGCATCAGTCTTTTGAAACAAACTTTTATCAAAACTTATTTTTTTAAGAATGTTCTTGATGCTAAATGGAGATGTATTTTTCTAGATGAGTTGAAAAAAAGATAAACGGTATCCAGAGTATATGACAAAATTTCAAGTGAAGTGTTAAAAGCATGTTTAGGTGGATTGAATGAGATGAATTTGTTAGATTTTCTATTGTTCCTCCTATTTCATATTTTTCTGTAAATTTCTAATAAGAATTGTTAGGTATTTTTTTTTATAAGATTTTGCATGTTTACATTTTGATATATTTTCCTTTTCTTCTGCAGGTGAGTTTTGAATGTGAATCAGTGTTTTAGCAGGCAAGGTAAGTTTTTTGTTTGATTTGCTTTTGCAGTCACACATCCTGATTCCCAAAATTATTTACTGTTGAAGAAATAGTACCATACATTGGTTTTGAAATCAGACCATAGCTTTTCCAGCATCTTTTTGCTTACATTATTTAATGGTTTTTTTGTGTTATATTTGGTCGCTATGCATGAGATAAAATGTTACTTATTTAAATGAATTTAAATGGTTTGGGAAGAAAAAAATTGGAATGTAAAGAACTAGTTTTGGAAAAACTTTAGTGGATTAGGAAATCATGGTGTTCAATAGTTAGTTATTTGTTATAAGTTACCATGAACAGCTCATCATTTATTTATAAATTAAAGTTACACTCTATGATTTTTTTTTTTACTCTAGCCTCTCTCAATTTTTACACATTTCAGGTTGAGGCACAATAATATTTTCCATTTCACTTTTTTTTTTTTTTACTCTGATGTTTATATCTCCTTATCTTTGAATAATTTTGAGCTTGACTTAATATGTACTGTATGTCAGTATTATATTGTGTATGATATACACTATTGTCACACCCATGTTTTAGGTGGGAGTGCTTGGTGAATGTGTGATGACTTTAGTCAGTTATTGATCTTTATCTCTTTTTGCTTTTATCACTGAATTTTGTTTATGTGATTTGATATTTTTGTTTAATTATATGTAGTTGCACAGTACAGCTACCTATTGCCAATGATACACAAATGCTCTGCATTTGTTGTGGGCTGTGTGGTTGTGCAATTATTTCTTCTGCTTTAAGTGATCATTTTCCTTTTTTATTTCATTATATTATTTCTTTAAGTGATTTTTTAAAATTTATGTGTAAATTTATTGCAAATTACTGTAGTGCTGTTGACATGGTAGGATGGGTCTTTTATGATTACCTGATTACTTTCGAATGATGAAAAATATATCCTCGTTAAACTCATGCAGTAATGTGTTTTTTATCTGATTAACTGCCTTATCATTTGTTTTTGAAGAACTGATTCCAGTTGTTAGGAATACCTGCTTGCTTAGTACTTTTTTTTTTTTTACAATCGTAATGTATTTTATTAATTTATGAAAAAACAAGGAGATTAGACTACATAAAGGTAAGAAGAATGGTAAAAAGAGTGAATTATTGTAACATTTATTAAAACTTAAAACAAATCAGAAAGTAACTAAGAAATTAAGAGAAGGAATTAAGCATAAGAGAACATCTTGAATTTACGTAGACCGGGCTTAGGACCAGGTAGTGAGATAAAGCTTAAAGCTTATAGGAGTACCGTACTGTAATTAACATTCCCTGCCATATGCAGTCCCAGTGTCTTTGCAAGCCATTATAAAGAGAAAAGAAAGTAAGAGTAAAGTAAAAGCAGGGTTAATGGTGGAGTGCAAGCAGAGGTAAGCCTGAGGTCTGTACATGTGGTGTATTATATAAAAGTAACCCACAATGACATCAAGTTGTGCTGCTCCCACCTTTTTCCATCCAAGGTCAACTCGCACAGACAGATGTGGACGTATGCCCAATCTACGTCTCATCAGTGGTCACTGTTTAGACTTTGTGCATGAATACATTCAGCCATTGCTAGTCCCAATACTCACATCACTCACATCACAACACTTCAGAGAGGTTATCTGGAGGGTATGACATGCTATCCAGGGTTTATATAAACTGTGTTACATGGTTAGATAAAAACACAAACGTTACAAGGTATCTCAGAGCTATTACCACACTTTTGACCAGAATACAACTAAGTACTGTATTGTGTTCCAAGCACCCAAGAAGGTGTCTGTTTGTGTGAAATGCTATCTTTGGAAAATATAAACAAGAAGAATTATGGTTAAGCTGTTGCTTTGTTAGAACAACAGATAAGACACCACAAGAAGAGTGCTCAATTGCCTTGTGACATTCTACCTAAGATAAATGATACAGTGGCAGCTAGTGACTGCAGATCAAGATGATTGCCCTTGACCTGCAACAGACACTTCCCTGCCCATGTTTGCCTGCTGGAATCACATACTACAAACAAATTATATGGGTGCCACCGTGTTTGCTAGAGATGAGGTGACCACTTGTGTACTGAGATGGAATCAGTTGATGATGGACGAGGAACATCTAGACTCCATCGCCTTCAGTATCTTATGTGATAATTATGTTGGGCAAAACATAAGTATTTATTTAGTTCTTGCTAGGCATTTGTTCCCTGTGGAATATATGTTCATGACATCTGGGCAGTCCTTCCTACTGTACAACTAAATGTTTGGGCTCACAGAGAAGAATGTCTAATTCTACATATATTTCTAAAACCAGCATCTACATGGAGGCCATGTGGCCTTCCATCAAGAGACCTTCCCTGTTGTGGGAATGAAACGAAAAGACTTTATAGATCTCAAGCCTTAGGTAAGCATATTAACAAATGTTCATCTCGTGGCTTCTCCCAGGACTATGAACTTGTTGACATCAGGCATCCTGGCAGTTACACATGTGATGAAGGGGAGGGCTAGGTACACACAGACTACCTTTGATCTACCAGCTGTGGTACTTACACATAGCACCACAAAGAGTGCCTCCTGAAAGTGACAAGTGCAAAGACCTGGCTTGAAGACCAACCTCCTTAAACGTCACTAGATGGCGCAAGCAGGAGGGGCATCTGTGGCAGATGATTCTGGTCCTGAGCATGACCGTCAGGATTATGCATCAACCTGTGTGCCTCACAGGGGCCAGATGTCACTAGTGTCATGCTCCTGCCCACCTCTACTGCCATTGTTGATAATCCATGCCTGACAGTTAACTGTGGATTATGGATATCTAATTACTATGTGTCTTGAAAAATCTTGCTTATTTCTTCACTCAACTCAGGCATTTATATTTTAACTTTTATCATTTTTTTTTTACATCTTCTTGTTCACCATTTAGCAGCATATTGTTGCTAGTGACTTGATTGACAGCGACAGGAAATAGTACTATCACTAATGTACTTAAATGTGCATTGTTTTAAAGAGAACTTTCGCCCAGTCGTACCTGTAGAAAGGAAGCTTATTGATTTGCATAATGTCAAGTTTTGAATGCTGTGTTTTTAATTACCAAAACTGTGTATACATGGAAGTGTGTTTCCAAATGAAAGAGAGTGAGGAAACATCAGCAGTTCCTGCATAATAAAGTATTTTGTAATTGGAAGTTCATGTTTGAAATGGATGCCTGTAATGCTGGTGTGCCATATCTAAGGTTTACTGTTAGTTGCACTTGATGACTATTGGATTAACAACTGTGTAGAATTACAGGTACACAGTTCTAAATAGTCTGCTGTTTTGAGCAGAGATTCTAGTCAGGGAAGATATGGAAGAGGAAGTACAAAGACCAGTTAGGATCCCAGAAAATCATAGTGAAAGGGCATAGATGAAGAATGGGACCAGATGGGAATTCAAGCAGAAAAGAGCCATTTCACATCTTGATATCTTAAAGGGAAAGTCAGACTAAAACATCAGTAGGTGATGTTATAGGATATTTGTAAAAAAATACTAACTATAAAAATGAACACAAAGAATACTATGAATCTCACACTGACAGTTGCTTTTGGGGATCTTTGTAGCGAAGGGTGACATAGATACAAATAATAAAATTTTATAGGAACATTTCAGAAGACTTCATAGATGTCAGTCTAGTAAGGAGGACCTAGTGCCATGTAACAAATCACAGATAGTTATTATTGTCTATAAAAAAGTCAGACTTGGCAGGACCCAAACCAATATGTCAGGGAAGCAGAGCCTTTCACATTTTAATAATAGAAAATAAGTGGAAGTTTGTGAATGAAAAGTGAGATATTTCAAGGAAAATTTTTCTTGTAACTTACCATGATCTTAGTCCTCAGGCGATACCTGAGACAACTGAAAAATCACTGAGGTGCCCAAGTCCACATCCAATGGTAGGATTATTTGAGGCTTTTGGTGAACTGTTGTGAAGGATCTGGAAATTTAGTAAATGAAAAAAATTTTATTTGCTTTAAAGTACTGGTACACATTTTGTAAGATTTTTGAATAGAAAACATATCCTATTTTCAAGACATTGTGATCTGTTTTGGCCAGATCAGCCATAAACGTTCCTCCAGCATTGGTTTATTGTATGGTCATTGAATATTCATCATAATTATTGTTTATTCACTGAGTTCCCTCCCTCCCTCCCTCCCTCCCTCCTCTGATGACTTGTGTCATATCTGCCTGAATTCTCATCAGGTCCGGGTTTCTATGCATGCCCATTCTTCACTCTTTGAGCCTTCCCACTAATCTTCATAGTGCTACTTTCTTACCCACTGAGTGGTTTTCTCCTCTTCTCAGCACACCTTGTGAAGAATGGGCATGCATAGAAACCTGGACCTGATGAGAATTCAGGCAGATATGACACAAGTCATCAGAGGAGGGAGGGAGGGAACTCAGTGAATAAACAATAATTATGATGAATATTCAATGACCATACAATAAACCAATGCTGGAGGAATGTTTATGGCTATGTTTAAGAGTTGGATACTGTATTCATAGTTGTCAGTAGTCCAGTGATCTCTTTCCAATGCTGCTACTTTCCATACTGCCATTAGTACAGTACAGGATATCTCCAAATTACAGAGCATTTTACTTCCCTAAAGGCCAGCCTTTCCAACCCAACATTGTTATCCACACCCTCTTTGCAGCTAGCTCTTTTGACATGTTCTGGATATTGACAGTCCCATACTCCATTTTGTTTTTAAATTTGGTGCAGCTACTGTGACACCATTACTGGTACAGCTTTCATAATTGGTGACCATTAAATATACAAAATTCTTTTTTTCCTGCAAGCAACGGTACCACCTCATGGATATTTTTATTTTTAGCTTAAGTTTTTCTCACTTTTTTCAACTTTGCTGTTGTGTTAAACTTGCGATTGGAATATGGGAAAAGAGTAAGAGATAGAATCTATAAATGGTTTGACAAGGGAAATCATGACCAACATGCCTCTTGCCTTGATAGTAGATCTACTATTTTTAAGAGGTACATAAAATGATTCCTTGGTCCTGCAGTGTATTTGTTAGTTCACGGGTGTTTTTTACCAATAGTATTTAATCCTCTGGGGTTGTGTTAACTAGTTGAAAGTTAGATTTTTATGTTTTGTCAACTAATTGAAATACCTACCTCTAATCACGTATGTTTTGTCAACTAATTGAAATACCTACCTCTAATGACTTCTTATCTTATGAGAATTGTATAAGAATATCAATTCAATTTGATTTTCATGAATTCTGTAATATTACACAATTCTATGCCCATATCAGATATTGTTTTTCGTCTATATTGTATTATTTATTTTCATCTGTTGAAGTTAACATTTTAATGGAACTGATTTCATGGTTACTCTGTTATCATTAGAACATCCCATGTAATAGGACAAGCCTATAGTTGTTTTAGAAAATTGACAGAGATGAGTACTTAACTCTTGATGGGAGAAAGAAATTAACACTGATCTTATTACAAAAGTTAAGAAAAAGAACGATTCGTATGATTTTTTTTTTTTTTGTTAGATTGAATATGATTATGTATAATTTTGGTAAATATTTGGAGTTGCAAAGATTTTACTACAGTATATTCAACCTTTTTTTTTTTTTTTTTTTTTTTTCATTTTGAGTGTACTGTACTTGAATAAAAATTGTTACATAACCAGTGAAAGTTGCAGGGCAGTGGGTAGAAAGGGGATAGAGGTACTGATTTTGATAATCTGAAGTAGCAGAAGTCTTTTGTGTGATGTTCACCCATAGTTCATCCATCAGTGAACGAATGTGTCATTGAAGGCTGTTTTGTTTTTCTGATATTAAGGAAATTACTTTATAATACTAAAAACCAAGCTGTGCATAATTTGCAAGCATACATCTCCAAACCTGCAAAACATCAGTGTGTCACATGCATTTTTTTTCCTTTTGAGGGGAAAGGGAATTCTATTATTGGTTATTAAGATTTTGATCATTCCATTTTTTCCTTAGAATCTTTTCAAGAAATCAAGTAATGTTGTTGTGACAAGAATCAAACCAGTTATCAAAATACTATGAGTACAATCATTATGAGGAAAGGTGAAGTAAGATTTGCTGAAATTGGATGTACAGTAGAAGGGTAGGTTACCCAAATATTGTGCATAATGATTGTCGGTTAGTGAAATCTATTTTGTAATCCATAACTATTAAATGCCATGTTCGTTTTCCTGTTATTGAAGAATGCAGGGGTCAGTGAATTGGTTTTAACGTTATCTATATATAAATACTACTACTACTACTACTATTAATACTACTACTACTACTATTGAAATGATGATGTTAAGTTAATTAGGCTTGTGTCTTTGCATGAGTTGCAAGCTGCCAGATTAGATAGGCCAAAGCACACAGCAAGTGTGTCTGTCCCTTTCTTGCCGTTCCACTTTCTTATCCATTTAATTAATGTATTTGTTGATAGTATCATTCTTTCGTTGATTTATTGGAAGTAACATCGGAACCTTATTCAGTATATCCATTTTCTAAGAATAACCGACCAATTTCAGACTGCCTGCTTTTATGAAAGGGAAACCTGTCAGGTGTTAGGGTAAAGGTGTCTTTTCACATTTGAAACGTCCGGAAATATCGGCACCGTTTGTTGCATACACAGAGCCGTTATAGAAATGCTTGCGTGTTTACCACGACGGAGGATCGGCTGCAGAATACTTTCTAGCTTCAAGCTGTGCGCGCTCGCTCTCTCTTTCTTTCTCTCCTCTTGAGATTCTTCATATTGACCTAGAAATGTTTTAGCCATTGTGCCAGCAGGTAGCAATAAACATTTTAAAGTTTGAAATTCTCTCTCTCTCTCTCTCTCTCTCTCTCTCTCTCTCTCTCTCTCTCTCTCTCTCTCTCTCTCTCTCTCTCTCTCTCTCAAATTAACGATCTCAGTGTTTGAATCTCTACTGTTTTTCGTGATCTTACGGTCGATGGTTATAGTGTTCGCGTCTATCATATTCCTTCGTCTGTAAATAATCAAAAGATATTTTTTTGCTGTTTGTAACCATTACCCAGTTATTTGTCTCCATGTCCAACCACGTGTTTTCATGGTGCAGGCTACTGTCGTGGTTGGATGGGTAAAATTTCTAGGTTAATGCGTCGTGGATCTAATTCTGATGTTAAAAAAATGATGAGGAGAGAAATAACTCATGAAGGCAGGGTTCCGTTGTATGAAGCTCTTTTCTCTCTCTCTCTCTCTCTCTCTCTCTCTCTCTCTCTCTCTCTCTCTCTCTCTCTCTCTCTCTCTCTCAGGATCTGTTTGTAGTCTAGTGGGGGATGGAAATGCCATAGGAAATTATGCACAATACTGTTTTCTGTGCCTTACAGATATTTTGATGCGTGTAACGTTTCAATCAACCAGGTTAGAAAGTGTGACTAGAGTCACACTTTTATCATGCCGACGGGAGCTACCTGGGTGTTGGTCGCTTCCTTCTTCAGCCCTTCCCCATCCATCCCATCCACTCAGATCCCCTCCCCTCCTCACCCACACCTTACACATGCTAAGCAACCCACCCCTTCCCCTTCCCCCTCTCAGTACTTCTTTCATAGGCTTTGTTACTCTTAGTTGCACTCACTGTTCTTGCTAACTTCCGTCTGTCTATCACTTACCATCACTTTTCCCATTGTTAAGGAAGTAATTGCACACATGCGTGCGTGCACACAAACGGACACATAATTAATTATATATATATATATATATATATATATATATATATATATATATATATATATATATATATATATATATGTGTGTGTGTGTGTGTGTGTGTGTGTGTGTGTATGTAAGGCAATGCCATGAAGGAAAGTGAAACGAAAGGTCTTTCTACTTACTGTCCTTTACTGTGGCATTGCCTTTTTTGTATATATTCATCACATTCCGACTTACACACATTACACACACACACTGTCCATATATATATATATATATATATATATATATATATATATATATATATATATATATATATATGTGTGTGTGTGTGTGTGTGTGTGTGTGTGTGTGTGTGTGTGTGTGTGCATAAACGGAGTGTGTACAAATCCTGGTCGTAAGGAAGCCAGAAAAAAATTAATGCTGAAGGGAATATAGATAAGCCTGCCAAAAGCAGAATGGTTATAGAAATCGGGGAGTACGGAGGCTGGAATGAAAGCCAAATGTCGGTAGTAAAGTAGTGCCAAATGTCAGTAATAAAGTAGAAGTGGGCCGTCCGACTGTAGACAGAATAGATTGCAATAACATTCAATCAGTAAATATAAATAGGTGTTAAATCTTTGGACCAGAGAGAGAGAAAGAGAGATTGCTGCGTCATGAAGAAAGTTTTTTGATTGATTTAGCTGCTGTTTACAGAGATGCGAAGTCATCTGGTGTATCGGTATCAATTTTAGCGTTTTCAGTTTATTTTCGGTTTTTCTGTTACGCTTTCCAGCTCTCCTGTGAAAGAAGCTTCTAAATTTCACGCATCATTGGCCGTTTAAGGTCGTTCGTTTATTTATTTTCATGGTTTAGGTGTTTTCTTGGCATGTTTACTTGTTTTCTTCGTATAGTTACTAGTTCATGTACATGTGTTATTTTATTTTTTTGTTTTTCATGCATGGATGTTCTTCATGGCTTTACTTATTTTATTTCTAGCCATAATTTTTTTCTCTTGCAAGGATCAGAATTCATCTTTACAAGCGTTTTATCTATTGTAATTTTCTCTCGTTCCCCGTGTATTGAGATTATATTGTATGGGGGTGTGTCATTATAATAAAAGTAACAGCAGCGATAATAGCTATAATTTGTGATAAAAGCAAATACATGGCTCATACTTCCGCCATTGTCAAGCCCTTATGAGCTCACATTTGTATAACATTTGTATAAACCCGAAGCGGTTAGTAGTGGAGATCCAAAAGAAATCTTGCGATAAGCGGAGACATGACCTCCAGTCAGACATTCCTTGCAGATGTGATGATCAAATTTGGCTGTCATCATCTGCGCCAGTGGCTCCAATTGTGTTTCGGTTTCTGAAACCTGGAACATTTGAAACAATCTGTCATTTATCTCCAAAAGTTGTATTGCTGTCTCTAGGAAATTGTACTGCCTTGCTGTCAATTACGAAGCACTCCTTAGCTCACATTTTCGTAAAAATCGAGGCAGCTTTTTGTGTGACCTTGCTAAAAGGCAGACACTATCAGTCGAATTGAGAAATTACTCTCCATGGCGGAGGTACTACTACAAAAATAATGATAATAATAATTTAAGAGCATCTGTGACGAGTTTTTTTTTATATGAAATATGCGATCACGGCGCGGTGAACGGTCGCCCTAGAATCTTCTGAAGTAAATATGGGGTAGTAAATTCGAAAAGACACTCGATGTGTCTCGGAAATTTTCGGAACAATCAGGTGAATCGAGCTCAGGCATTGAAAGTTTGGCTTCAGATATATATTTTATATAATTTTTTTTTTTTTTTGTCACGAAGAAGTGAAAGAGTCAGACTTCGGAGAAAATAAGGAGGAAAAGGAATCAAAGTTGTGAGAAATTCAAGTTTCCTTAGCCTTGCTATGTACGCACGTCTACGCAGAACTTTATTTAAAAGCTCGTAGGTCACCCGTAAGTTTATTGTGCTGTTCACTCTTTTCTTGCCGCACTAGTGCAACTCACTGTGTATACACACACACACACACACACACACACATATATATATATATTTATATATATTTAATTGTATATATATATATATATACAATGCCTTCTTATATTAACAATTCTCGAATTTTTAGCGCTTTTGGGTACGCTTATCACTACAAAGCCTTAAGATCCAAGTTCAAGAAATATGAAGAAATTATGGTGTCCGGTACTGGGAAACGAACCCGGGTTCCATAATCACAACTAGGTCACGTGACCTAGTTGTGATTGTGGAACCTGGGTTCGTTTCCCACTACCGGACATCATCATAATTTTCTTCATATGTCTTGCACTTGGATCTTAGGGCTTTGTACTGACAAGCGTATCCAAAAAACGCGAAGAATTCGTAAAGAGGGCATTGTAGCTATTACAATTACATATGTATCTGGTAAAAAGTGACCAGATTCTACATATATATACACTGTATATTATTATTATTATTATTATTATTATTATTATTATTATTATTATTATTATTATTATTATTAATGAATAGTTCTGTAAGGATTCAGCTGAATAAAAGATCCATACTTTGTATGAGAAAATGAAAGTGTAGGAAAGTAAGCAAAATATTCAGTATAATCCGCCCTCTTAACAACTTTCATTTAGTCACGATTATTCCGACACACCAACGGCATTAATTCGCCCTTTCGTCGTTTTGAGTACATTAAAACGTTCCTGTATGCTTTTCGGTCCGATTCCCCTCAAGATTATTTGCAAAGGAGAGAGTTCTGAAGAGAAACAGAGGGCTAAGAGATTCACGATTATCAGACAGGCATTGCACATGTGATGATTCAGGTGCAAACAAAGGGAGTTCGTGGTCCAGAGGTCGCGATGGAAAGCGTTAACAGTGATGAGGCACAGAGCTCTCCTCATTAAATCGAGAATAATCGTTTCAAGGCTTGACACTCATAATTTGCGTTGATTGGTTTTAAGGATCAAGTTTTTATAAAATTTCGATGTTTGATTGTCGTTATATGGGTATGTTGATTTAAAATGTTTGAAACAAGAACAGTAACGGAAGAAATAATTTTTTGTTTACGATGTTAGTAGCAACTAAACACTGCAAACACAGGCTATTAATTTTCATATTTCAAAAGCTGACTGTCTATCGATTCTCAAGTAGTCAAGCCCCACCTTCTTCCGCCTTTTATTTCTCTTTTTTATTATTATTCTTCGGGCTTGGGCTAGAAAAAGAATTTTTACGACAGATATTATTATTAGATGATAAATTATTAGACGATAAATGTAAACATGCAAACTCGCCAGCTGTTCCCATGGCATAGGCCAGTGGGACGACAACCTTATATAGCCCTTTTCTAACATCGTTAAAAAAAATAAATAATCGTTTCGCTTTCTCTGTTGCTTTTAACTTTCTCTTTGCTGAAAGCTGTATCTGTTCATAGCTGCCGTATGCTTTCAGGCGAAAGTCGTCATCATCTACGTTAGTAGTAGTAGTATTAGGAATGTTTTGTAGCACCGCATGAAAAACTATATTATTATTATTATTATTATTATTATTATTATTATTATTATTATTATTATTATTATTATTATTATTGCTGTATCAGGAGTATTAATATTAGTAGAATGGAAACATTCCCAAATGTGTGCATACCCTCCCTTTGATGAAAGGAAAATAGGACAATTACTACGTGACCTTTCCCCTACAGAGAAAGTAATTGTTTGAAAACCAGAGGAGCTTTGAAATAAATTTAAACTCCACCAATGCAGCAATACTTTTTAATGCAACGTATACGAGAGGGTCTCATTCCCAAGTATGTTATTATTATTATTATTATTATTATATCTGCCAGTCCTCTACTAGCTCCCGCTGGAGAATGACAGAAGAGTCTGTCGAAACGCGTCGCGGCAACAATTGTATAGAACCAACTGTATAGAATATATAAAGAAGCTGAATCCAGATTTTGACTTTTCCCCCATGAAATGACAAATATAGGCGAGCTGTTAGCACGCACCTCCACTGAAGAGAAGTCCGCAATAAGGGAAATAGAAAAAGTCTTCTACAAAATAAATGCAGCTGAAGCAGCAATAATATTCAATAGAACCTGTTTAAAAGAGGGTCTGCTGCCAAATTATTATTATTATTATTATTATTATTATTATTATTATTATTATTATTATTATTATTATTATTATTGCCCAGGTTCTAAAGGAATAACCTCGTGGCATAAAATCACGGTAGGTGGGAACAACTGAAAAAACCTGAGTAAAATTAACTAGGTCAAATTAATAATAAGTAAATACAACTTACATACTCTATGGCACATGAAAATAGCGCTTCTGAAACCGTTGTGACATGATTCACTTGACTTTAGTTTTTGCAGGTGCCTCACTCCGGGAAATGTGTGAACCAAAAAATGGATTGTGATGTATATAATTCTTTGCAGCAGTTTGTCTGTGATTTTACGCGCCTTTTTCATTCTGTTGGTTTGTATGCAAGCTTTTGTGGTATACAATAGAGTTTTAGAATTTTTGTTGTCACTCAGATTTGTTTAAAAGCTGCTTAAACCACCTAAAAATAAAACTGTTCTTTGAATTGTTACTCAGAACTGAATTGCAGTCTCTCTCTCTCTCTCTCTCTCTCTCTCTCTCTCTCTCTCTCTCTCTCTCTCTCTCTCTCTCTCTCTCTCTCTCTCGTTCAGTGATTTCTGGTGGGAAAGATTCTAGCATTCCCCCATACGGTGTTATGGGAACTGTTTCATAACCGAGTCAATCTGTTCAATTGCTTGTTCAGTCTTTTGAGAATCGGTGTGCTCTCTCTTCCAGGAAGACCTAGTGGCATAATAATCCACGTCATAGCTTATCAGCTTTGAGATTCTACCTCCCGTTTTCTCACATTCTGATATCCATGCCTTTACATTAATGATGGCTGTGGAATGCTCTTTTGTGAAATTTGTACAAAATTTAGTTGGTAAACCTTTGAAATTACATATTGCTGTGGGTAAACCTTTGAAGTTACACATTGCTCTGGGTAAACCTTTTAAGTTACATATTGCTCTGGGTAGACCTTTGAAGTTACATATTGCTCTGGGTAGACCTTTGAAGTTACATATTGCTCTGTGTAAACCTTTGAAGTTACTTATTGCTGTGGGAGTCTCTCTCTCTCTCTCTCTCTCTCTCTCTCTCTCTCTCTCTCTCTCTCTCTCTCTGTATACTGTGCACATGTAACTGTAATGAACTTAGATGCTTTAATTAAGTAAGAGGAGACCAGCAAACATCCGGTCCTTTTTAGCTTAGTCGAGCTTTTCTCATCAAAGTTTGTCCAGCGTCTGTCTTTGTATATTTATGTAATTAAATTTCGTTAAATCACATCTATCCCTTTGGGCCCAAGCATTGGTTTATGCAACTGGTAGTAGTTAGATGTTGTGGATTGCACAAACTAGCAGTCTCATCCCGAAAGACTTCTAGAGAAATGGGAAGCAAACGCCTTCTGAGGCTCACTTTAATAGGTATATATATATATATATATATATATATATATATATATATATATATATATATATATATATATATATGTATATGTTATCAACATATATATATATATTTATCATAATATATATATATATAAATAGTATACTGTTTCGCCGGGTTTAGTATAGTCCCTGGGGGTATATACTAGCTCCTGTGTGTGTTTGTTTGTTTGTTTGTTATGTATATATGTTTGTTGCAGTATCAGTATACAAAATGGGAAGATTCGTATTAATACATAGGTTTTACAAAGACAGAGACCAAATATGTTTATAAGATTCACTTTTCTCACAAAGCAAACATTAGGATAAAAATCAGACCAAGCGAATAATTAGTGGTAACTAAAGTGACCAGGGTCCAGACTTCCTTGATGAGTGTTGCCATCTTAGCGTTATTCGTTGCTGTTTTCTTTTCAAGCATCCCACTGGGGTTAAAAAAAATATATATATATATAATTGTTCCTATTGGCCTCAGGAGAAGAAGCTCTTCTGATGTTTGGGAAACAGTTCCTGTCACTGAGGGGTACACAGTCTTCAGTTAGGTGCTTCTTTGCCCTGGGGTTTATCATATTTACCACTGGCAATCCCACGGGGTTCACAACTACTTAGTAATTGCACTTCTGCCTTCTGTTATGTTCGATTAGAATTCCAACCCAATGGAACTCCCTATGGCAGCTGTGTCTAGGTCTTGGTACTGCTAACTACTGCTGCGTTAGCAGTCGATTTTAATTAAATGACTTGACGAAAATGAGTTCATCTACGATTCAGCAATAAAAGTATGAATGGGGCAGTGTCCATCGTGTTATTTTGTTTATCTGGAGTCACCCTCTATTAGAGAAAGGGTTCATTGTCTATTACTGGCTCTCTCTCTCTCTCTCTCTCTCTCTCTCTCTCTCTCTCTCACACACACACACACACACACACACACACACACACACACACACACACACACACACACACACACACACACACACACACACACACACACAATAAGCCTTTCTCTTTTTGTTCTGAAGACAATACTGGTAATTGTACGTCTTCTCATTGGACGTGTGAAATTTACTTCCGTACGTGATTTTATTCTCGGTCGAGCCATAATCGTTGCTTATGAAAGGAAGCCGTCGCGGAAGGAGACCTTTCGCCCGTTTTGAGAGATCAACGAATCAGGGAAAGAATTTGATGATG